>NC_041399.2:176977242-177059742 GCF_900747795.2 Erpetoichthys calabaricus | reverse complement strand
TTCAGTTCCTCTGCTGGTCTCCCTCGTGGAATAACTGGTAATGTTTGACTAAAATGTATAGCGAGTAAAACGACATTACCTCCTGTTTTTTTTTTTACGATCTCTGAGATCTTGCTTTTTTCGGTTCAAGGCTTCATAAGCTCTTTTATGTTGTATGGTGTACTTATCCCAAACGATCATCTTTGAATGTTGCAAGACTTTTGCCTTGTATGTAGATCGGGGTAATTACATTCATTGCATTCCTAGTCTGAATCACAATGTGATTGTATGGGTGGTTACCTGGCACTGTAGGGTTGCCACCCGTCCTTTAAAATACGGAATCGTGCCGCGTTTGAGAATGAAATTGCGCGTCCTGTTTTGAATCAATACTGTACGGGATTTATCCCGTATTTTTTTTATCATTTTTTTTTTAAAGCAGCGTCTCATGCAAATCATCCGACACGTATTTTATGAAGATGCCTCCTTTCCTACTTTTGATTGGGTAATACTTGATGTCATCGTTAGTTTGATTGGTGTTTTTAACTGTCCAGTGAGGAGGGCGTGTCTTTTAAGTAGAGTGTGCAAAGTGTTGGCACTGAGATGTGGCGTCAGCGCCATAGTTGAAGCCCCTAACGTTGCGGTCAGCAAGTCGGCTAACATCCGCCATGTGCCGTCTTTCAGTTGCGAGAAGCAGATCATAGAATGGTTGAAACTGTTGCCCCTAACGTTGCGCCACGGCGTGTGGTTCGTTTATACCTCGTGTCTTCTCATTAAACTTTAATCACAAGAATATGTTATTGCAATCCGCAGCGGGAGCGTTTCTATAAACTTAATTTAAACTTACGTTTTACACCGTGCTTTGTTTCCCTTATGAACATGCTTGTATGCTTAACTCGCTCCGTTCTCAATTGTTTAATAAATTTTTTGCTGTTCGCTGTTTGCGGGTCTTCCTCCATTTCCCCCTACTTCGTTCTTTTATCTCGCGAATATGTTATTGCAATCCTTAACGGGAGCGTTTCAATAAACTGATTGAAAATAGTTTTGCATTTACCTTTTTAGTAAAAGGCGAGCTTTTAAGCCTGAGAAATCACCCCGTAAATGCACATGTTTAATTGGACATGTGTTAATATGTATGGTTACACAGTATTAAAAGACAGTGAACAACGTCAGTTACCTTTGTTCCCGCGTTTGATAAAAGGTGAGCTTTTAAGCCTGAGAAATCACCCCGTAAATGCACACGTTTAATTGCACATGTGTTAATATGTATGCTTACACAGTATTAAAAGACAGTCAAAAATTAACGTCATTTACCTTCGTTCCCGCGTGTGACTCGTGCTGTAAATGTCTTCCTTGTTTTTAGTTCACGTGATTACGTAGGAGGCGTGATGACGCGATACGTGACTCCGCCTCCTCCATTACAGTGTATGGACAAAAAATATGTTCCAGTTATGACCATTACGCTTTGAATTTCGAAATGAAACCTGCCTAACTTTTGTAAGTAAGCTGTAAGGAATGAGCCTGCCAAATTTCAGCCTTCTACCTACACGAGAAGTTGGAGAATTAGTGATGAGTGAGTCAGTGAGTGAGTGAGTCAGTCAGTCAGTGAGGGCTTTGCCTTTTATTAGTATAGATATATATATATATATATATATATATATATATATAAAAATATACACACACACACACAAACAAAGACCCTGGAGAATCCCAGTGGCTGTAGGGTTATGGCTGCTAAGTAAGGAAAAAAAAACAAGGGGTATGAGTCTTTAAAAGCAAGATAATTAAAATTAACATAAAAGAAGTTTCATTCTAGGATTGGAATTGGAAACACCAGGTCGAGTGTTTATGTTTTTTTTTAAATCCAAAATATTATGTATAGTCAAAATTTGCCTTAAGTGAATTCCTGTATAATTAGGCAGCATTGTTCTTAACTCATTACGTGCATTTAAACATAATGTACATTTTCTTGCATAATCTTGGAACAGCTATTCTATTATTTCAAATCTTTAATATTTTCATTATGGCCAATATTTGAATTACCTTTTCTCATTTCTTTTAATGTGCAGTGTTAGAAAAATAAGCCATTCGATATTCAGTTATGAAAATCAAAAAACAAATTATATTTTCTTTGTCACTGAGAAATGAGTCAGCTGCTGTGAATTTATTCCTAATCTCCATCCTTTTCTCACACATATGTCCATAACCATCCTCCATCCATCCATTATCCAACCCGCTATATCCTAACACAGGGTCACGGGGGTCTGCTTGAGCCAATCCCAGCCAACACAGGGCGCAACATTTAAATGCTTTGTTTTCTTTTTTTTTTTTTTAACTACAATATATGTGTGATCTTCGGAATAAACTAGTAACATTTATCAACAAAAACTTAGACAGCATTTATTGCACATAGCATTTCAGTTGTCATTTTAGTAACATAAAATGATGTACAGATAGTGAATTTATAAGTCAAGCTGGAGTCATCATGCTTTTTACATGACAGGATATTTGGAATGCTGTTCTTGAATATGCTCAGCATGTTGCAAAAATATTAGTTTAGACATCCAAAAAACAGGAAGAATGCACAGATTAACATGCAGTTGTTGTAACTGATGTGCATTTGGATTTTGAATGCTGAAATATAGTTCAACTTTAATATGTTAAACATATGGTTTTACTTAAAGCTAATAATGTATTCAGTTTAGAGTGTTGAGCATGCTGTGGGTCAGTTTTTAACAATGGAAAATGATGTTCAAATACTGTAATAACTAAAAGCTGAATAGCATGCTTAGGTTGCTTTTTGATTCAAGTGTTTTTCTTTTTTATACCATGCAATTGAGCTTTGTGATAAAATATATACATTGTAGCAGTTATGGCTCTTGTCCACCTCTTGAACCCTCAGGTACCACTCGAGATACGAGGTAAAAGTATAACTAATATTATTTTTATTATTATACAGTGCACCAAGCACCCTTTCCACCACAGTATTCATAAATCACAATAAACTCTTCTCTCAAAACCAATCCTCCTCGCCCAAACACTTTGCCACCCTACCTCCCAGCTCAGCTCAGTGTTCTGGGCTTCCCACAATCCTTTTATAGCCCCTGACCCGGAAATGGTTCCAAGCACAAACCTACAAGTCCGTTTTCCTTCCGGGTCAGGGCAAACAGTCCTCTTCTTCATCCCGGGAGCACGTCGCTTCCTCCAGTCACGTGACTGTGACGCACTCCTGGGTTATAGGGCACGCAAGAGCCCACTAGCCCCCCTACAGCGACTCCCGGTGGCCCCCAAGGTATCCAGCAGGGCTGTGTGTATAAACTACAGAGTCCATGAGGCCCTGCTGGAAGTCGGGGCACCATCATGCTGTCCGGAGGGCTCCTCCTAGCGGCCTGGGGGTGGCGACCGGAGTCCATAGCCGGTCGTCCATCACAACATGTATGTATTTTAAGGACTAGAATGTGACATACAGATTGTATACACATACATTCTGAGAGAACCACAATTTTTACATACTGGTGTGGTTTAGAATTTTTAGTCTTTAATAGGCAATACATTTTGCTAATAATAGTATTTCTACTAGTATCTTGGGAGCCAGAACACGTGTCAGATCAGAGACGCTAGCTTCTTTATATCTGTTTAGTGCCAAGACACTATTCAAATTTATGTGTAATGACCACTTAATAGAAGTGGGATCTATGCTATTTTTTCCCCTGTATGTTCCACGAAATATATATTGTGGTGGAGAGCCAGGACCCATACCTGGCCGGGATGCCCCTTTGACACTGGGACCAGGGGAGCAGCCATGGGATGCACAATACGTCCCCTGGAACGCATGATGGCGGCCCTCCTGGGTTACATTGAGGCCACAGGCGTGGGACTTCAGGATGTGGCAAAACAAGTATATGGGTGTGTGAGAAGAAGATCAAATTCTACACAAAGCAACCCTTTAAGGGATTGGTTCCTGTTTTGTGTCCAATGTTGCCATGATTGTCTTTGTTTCCCCAAGTCCTGAACTGGAGAAGAAAATTAGGAAGTGGATGAATGGGTGTAGGGATGAGCAGTAGTCCATAGAATAAAGGCATTTTTAAAATATTATGTACAGTTTTTCTTTTATTTATTTCAGTGTTTAAAATGAATGTTCATCAGAGGTCTCCTAGCTCATAACTTGCCTTGGAGAATTTAAATATTGGATGGAGCATCACTTTTTAAAATTAAACTGCAACAAAACAGAACTTTACTTAATTGAGATTAAAACTGTATAAAATAACTAATACTGTTACACAATTAATTAGTATTATATTATTACTCTGTGTTCTGTTTTGATTGTAAACTTTAATGTTTTAGCTAAGTTTTAATATCACACATACAGTGAAGTGACATCTTGACCGGTGATAGACAATGGAGTTTTGGCCTCTGCATCCCAAAAATACTTCATTTATCATTTTTATAGTCTCTGTTAGGCTTTGGTTTGATTAAGTGAAGTCCTGTTTTACCACACCACGTTACATTTACAAAAATACATAAATGTCAGATCTAAACATACTGCCTGTATTAGATAAAATCGTAAGCAAAACAAAATGGTAGAACTGAATCACTTCTGTAAACTGATTAGTAGTGCAGGTGTTTTCACAACAGATTATTGGTCATAAACTATTTGATAGACTGGGGAGTCTGAATGCTTGTTGAATAATGGAAGGATAAAGAATTTGGGATGTGCAGGGTCTGTAACAACAGAGTGAAATAAGCACATGATTACTCTTTTTTTACAGAAACATTAGGATTATCTTTCCTAATAGCTTCTCTTGATGAAAATGGGGTCTTAAATCTCTGGGTAAGTTTTTGTAATTTTTTAATTCCTTTTCTTCTTTGGGGTTATTGTTAACTATAACAAAGAAAATACTGAAGTCAAGCAAATATCTTGTTTCCACCTGTTGCTCAAGTACTTTCATAAAGGCAGATGCCTTTTCTAGTAGAAGTGAAGACTGTTGACCTGCAGCACTGGAGATGAAACAGACACTTCATTACATCCTCACTAAAGTTGCTGAGAATCAGTTTTTCAAAACACAAGCTCTAGTTATCTTTTTTTGATCATTCTTAATGTGCTTAGTGTTTAATCACTCTGTGTGTATGTGTGCAAAGGCCATTTTTTCACTGATCCTTATTTTAAACACTTTATTCTTAAAAAAAAAAACCTCTCAGCTGGTATAATCCTTTATTTGTCATTTTACTGTACTGACTGTAATGCGAAGACTGCATTACTGGCATCTTTTATCAAAATGTGTTTTCATTTTGGACTGCCTTCTAATTTTTATGGTTTTGTACTTCAATTTGCCCCACAAACTTTATGAAAGTAGTGCCTTTGCTGCCTTTCTTCTTGTGCTAACTACTCATTTTATGTTTATTTTTGTGCTACAATGTGCAAGATATCTGTTGATGCATTTGGAGAATGAGTATATGTCAGTAACTGTACTAGGATCTAGAGTTTTGATCAATATTATATACAAATACCAGGACTCTAATTTTAAAGCCCGATAATAAAGATTGGAAGTATGTACTTTTTAGCTTTATGTGAAGAGTATAGTTTCACCAAGAATCATGTGATTGGTCGCGTTCTATAAATTGTAGTTAGCAGAGTACAACAGTTTATCCCAAGTGCCATGTTAAAGACCTGCTGAGCTAGTGAACAGCAATTAAAGTTTTTTCATTTGAAGTCACAATACTACCTGTTGGGTATCAGCATAGTTTATGACAGACAGATATGAAGGAGCTAGGGTTTTATACACATTGTATATATGATGATAGTTATTGTCTGATTTGAGTAATCCATTTTTCGTGTGTCTTTTGTTTTGTTTTAGTATCCACGTTAATAAAAGGAAAACTGTGACTGTGAATCTGTGTGTCCATCCAATTGCTATGTCTATGTCATTCCAACAGATGGCACATCACCAACATTTGTAGAAATATAATACAATACTGTTGTCGCAATGGGCTTTTACAGGCCCTGCCTTTTGACAGCCCCCAGCCTTGACTCTATAAGAAGACAAGGAAAAACTCCCAAAAAACCTCATGTAGGGAAAAAATGGAAGAAACCTTGGGAAAGGCAGTTCAAAGAGAGACCCCTTTCCAGGTAGGTTAGGTGCACAGTGGGTGTCAAAAAAGGGGATAAACACAACACAATGCACAGAACAGAACACAAGTAATCCTCAATACAATATAATAGTGCAATAGAAATATTACAAGTACAGAGCAGAATTCAGCAGTAGATGATATTACATAATACGATTTGGATTTGTTCAGAGTCCTGGAGACCTATTGGCCATTACACAGCTGAGTCAGTGCTGGGCCAGCCAATCTCATGAAAGGACCCCTCCACCTGACGATTCCTGTGACCTCCATCAGAGATAAGTCTAGCTTAGGCAGGCAAAACAACAAACTTGAAATGTTTTTTTAATGTTACAAATGTTTGTGATGTGCCATCTGTTGGAATGACAAAGATTATGAAAAAAACATTAACTGATTACCTGATCTCTTGATTTTATAATAGGAACTAGTGTCATAATGGAGACCATTTGAGTATTAGTTTTGCTGTGCTTTCATAACTTCAACTTTTAAAATCAACTCGAAGATTTATACGTATATTATCTATCTATGATTTTTAACTTTATTCCAAAATGTAATATTTAATGTATACATAAAGTACTAATGTAATCTAATACTGTCTTTATATATAACTGTTTTAGCATTGATTTAATTTATACCAGCCAATGTGCTGTCCTACTGTAATCTATATGAATTATGAACTAAAGTTTATAAGTAGAATATTTTCTTTCACATTTGCATTCTGATCATTTTATCAGTCACCACACATCTCAGAAATTAATGAAGATGGAAAATGTCAATGGTTTCAAAAGTAACTTTACAAAACAAGTATGGACATCTACAGAACAGCTGAAATTTAGGCTACCAGTTTTCAAAACTATACAATACATCTTCAAAGTGTATAGAAAATGTTGCTATGAACTTAAAGGTGGACTATGCAAGGGTTTGAAAGAGGGCACTTGCCTTTGGTAAAGCTGCAAAATGGGTCTGCCTAGAACATTTCTCAGTTTCTGAAATACAGTGGTGTGAAAAACTATTTGCCCCCTTCCTGGTTTCTTATTCTTTTGCATGTTTGTCACACAAAATGTTTCTGATCATCAAACACATTTAACCATTAGTCAAATATAACACAAGTAAACACAAAATGCAGTTTTTAAATGATGGTTTTTATTATTTAGGGAGAAAAAAAATCCAAACCTACATGGCCCTGTGTGAAAAAGTAATTGCCCCCTTGTTAAAAAATAACCTAACTGTGGTGTATCACACCTGAGTTCAATTTCCGTAGCCACCCCCAGGCCTGATTACTGCCACACCTGTTTCAATCAAGAAATCACTTAAATAGGAGCTGCCTGACACAGAGAAGTAGACCAAAAGCTAGACATCATGCCAAGATCCAAAGAAATTCAGGAACAAATGAGAACAGCGAACCACAGTGAGAGCCATTATCCACAAATGGCAAAAACATGGAACAGTGGTGAACCTTCCCAGGAGTGGCCGGCTGACCAAAATTACCCCAAGAGCGCAGAGACGACTCATCCGAGAGGTCACAAAAGACCCCAGGACAACGTCTAAAGCAGTGCTCCGCAACCGGTGTGCCACGGCACACTGGTGTGCCTTGAGCCGATACAGGTGTGACGCGGTCAAATAAGACAATTAAGACAATTTTCTAACTAAATAATATTTCAACGGTCCTCCTTAGAAACACAATAACGAGAATACGTGCAATGAAATATTCGCTTAAATAGCCTTTTAAAGGTTTCATAATTTTATGTGTCATTTCTCTGAAATAATAAATCCCATCGCCTGGCGCCTGTTGCCTAAGACGTAGGCCCTACATAGTCGCCAAACAACTCCGTAGTACGCTTTGATAGGCAGAGCGCTCCGTACCCTCACCTAGATTCAATTCAAGCCGATGTATTAGTTGTGCTACATCGCATTCACTCGTCTTGCGACAGTAGTTATCATCCATTACTATTAGTTGTGTTGCTGAATTGTGTACGGTTAATGTTCTTCGTGTGATTCATATTTAGTTTTATACCCCTTTAAATATGGATAATTTTTTACGTGGAAAAGATTCGTCTTCACGTACAGATGATGAAGAACCCAGCACAAGTGTTGCAAAAAAAACAGAAAATTGTGAAAAGGAAGTACAACGAAGACTACATTCGATATGGATTCTCGTGGTGTGGTGACGAAACGGCTCCAAAGCCACAATGCATCATTTGCGGCGATCAGCTATCAAACGAGGCAATGGCACCCAGTAAACTAAATCGCCATCTAAATTCAAACCATCCCAGTTACTCCAAAAAGACAAACAACTCTTGTGTTAATTAAAAATGATAAGCGGTCATGCTTAAAAGATCTTGACCAAGAACTTCGGGTTGCGCTGTCAAATATTGAGCCGAATATAAAACTTCTGTGTTCATTGAAACAAGCGCAGGTAGCACATTAATCAGTCATTATGTTATAATAATTATTACGATTGCATAAAAGTAAATATAGTATAGTTTTTATGTATGTATACTTATAATAAATGTATACATATAATAAAAAATGAAAATTTATTGTAAAATTTGTGATTTAAATTAATATCTATATATCAGTGGCGTAGCTGGAGTTCATGTTGTCCGGGGCGGTGAAAAATTTGACGCCCCAAAGCTGAAAGAAATTTTTTTTTGCGCCTCTTCAAGGAACAAAAAAAAGTAAAGTACCGTAGTTTGGACGCCTCTAAATAGCTGGCGCTCGGAGCGGACCGCCCCCCAACCCCGGCCAAGCTACGGCACTGCTATATACTGTATTTTGGCTTTTGATGTGCCGCGGAATTCTAGGAAGAACTTTGGTGTGTCGTAGGTGAGAAAAGGTTGCGGAGCACTGGTCTAAAGAACTGCAGGCCTCACTTGCCTCAATTAAGGTCAGTGTTCACGACTCCACCATAAGAAAGAGACTGGGCAAAAACGGCCTGCATGGCAGATTTCCAAGACGCAAACCACTGTTAAGCAAAAAGAACATTAGGGCTCGTCTCAATTTTGCTAAGAAACATTCTCAATGATTGCCAAGACTTTTGGGAAAATACCTTGTGGACTGATGAGTCAAAAGTTGAACTTTTTGGAAGGCAAATGTCCCGTTACATCTGGCGTAAAAGGAACACAGCATTTCAGAAAAAGAACATCATACCAACAGTAAAATATGGTGGTGGTAGTGTGATGGTCTGGGGTTGTTTTGCTGCTTCAGGACCTGGAAGGCTTGCTGTGATAGATGGAACCATGAATTCTACTGTCTACCAAAAAATCCTGAAGGAGAATGTCCGGCCATCTGTTCGTCAACTCAAGCTGAAGCGATCTTGGGTGCTGCAACAGGACAATGACCCAAAACACACCAGCAAATCCACCTCTGAATGGCTGAAGAAAAACAAAATGAAGACTTTGGAGTGGCCTAGTCAAAGTCCTGACCTGAATCCAATTGAGATGCTATGGCATGACCTTAAAAAGGCGGTTCATGCTAGAAAACCCTCAAATAAAGCTGAATTACAACAATTTTGCAAAGATGAGTGGGCCAAAATTCCTCCAGAGCGCTGTAAAAGACTCATTGCAAGTTATCGCAAACGCTTGATTGCAGTTATTGCTGCTAAGGGTGGCCCAACCAGTTATTAGGTTCAGGGGGCAATTACTTTTTCACACAGGGCCATGTAGGTTTGGATTTTTTTTTCTCCCTAAATAATAAAAACCACCATTTACAAACTGCATTTTGTGTTTACTTGTGTTATATTTGACTAATGGTTAAATGTGTTTGATGATCAGAAACATTTTGTGTGACAAACATACAGTGTTGTGGTTTGGTTCTCTTTCAAGATGTTTGTGACCCATTGTATTCTGTGCATAACAGAATCCTATTACACAGAGGCACCCTATTCACATAGACATTGTCACACCCCATGAAATAATTTAGTATGCTGTGTAATCGATGTGCAAAATAGCAGATTTACTCACAAGCGTATTTCTTTCTGAATGAGTGAAATTTTCCAAAACAGTCATCCCTCCATCCACTACTCTGGTGTAAATTTATTTTCCAGAACAGGTAATCACAGATTACATAAACTAAAATACCAGATGAATAGACCATGGGAAGAGCATACAGAACCATATCACAAATAAAAAGTTTATAAACACATGCTCATATTGTATATCTCATACTGTACAAACTACTGTTACTTCATTTGTTCTTTTAGTGAAATTAAAATTCTACTTTGTTCCTCTTTTTGAAATGAGCGCTTTTTGTGAGAATATTGCAATTTTCTGTGGTTTACTGTCTGTATTTCTGTTCTGTTTTAATCTTTTGGAATGTAAAATATGTAGAATATTTTGCAGAATGTGCCCTTTCAGATCTTGTCCTTTTGCCATTGTTTATGTATATATCTTTTAACATGATTTTCATTTTTCTTGCTAATGAACATATCAAAAAATAAAACAATTCAAATATAACATCAACAATATGTTAGCATTTTGTTTGTTGTGGTTCATATCATTGTATTAAATGGAAAATCATTTTTCTGTAGTTTGCTTAAGCAGAGCATGCAAATTTTAGAAAAGAAGAATTGTGCATTACTAGTATTACTGAGCCTGTCTGTTTGTGTGATTGTCCCAGCACAATTCAAATATTAAAGTTTATAATGGTGCAGATGGGTAGTAGAGGAGGGAGAGAGATGCTGAGGAAGTAAAAGAGGATATGTTCAATTTACAGGAGTCCCATTTCTTGAATTTTAATATAACTTCATTTGAAAAGCATGCTATTCCCAGATTAAACATTGCTACTGGTGTGGGAGGTCCAAAAACAATTAATTAACCCCACTGTTAAAGTGTTTTGTACAATTTGAAGAAAACTCATTTTCCTCCTCATGTTTCAATTCCCATGTCTTTGTTTTCATTTTTAACATAGTAAGAGTCATAGCGTAAAAAGTAAAATTATATTGGTAAAGGCATCAACTGTAGTGTTAATGACTAGTGAAATCTAAATCTAAAATAATTATTTTTGCAACACTTAAACCAGCTGTTAATTGTGTGCATTTCAGATTGATTGTACACAGTTAGTTCATGGCTTATTTATTTTGTTTTATTTTATCATTTAAGATACTTTTTTATGTTTTTTTAAATTGAAAATATACAGTTTGGTGTTAACTGTGAACTTTGTGTAATGTGGTATATTTGTATGAGTGTCTATTTCATACAGTGCACATATATTTAAAAGCACTAAATACAAATTTAGATAAAATGTGAATTTGGAAGAGTTTATTTTTTCTTGGTCATTGAATTCACTAACACTTCAAAACTCTCATTACTGTTTTGTTTTTTATTGTTTCATCTGGCATCTTATGTTTTATGCTTAAAGCCTGTAGAAATGTAGATTTTTTTTCTTTGCAAATTTTGATCGTTTGCTACACTTATGCTACAAACTTTTACTCATGAATGTCCAGCTTTTGGATGCTTCTTGTCTCTTGATATTTTTCATCCATACACTTCACTCATTTGCTGGAATACCTATCACTTGTGTTCCATTTTTGCTCGCTGCCAAAATACACGTTTACCAATCGTGTAGAGGATTATTGCTTCTTTTCAATTTATTTTAGGTGATTTTCATTTGTATACTAAATCATACAGTGTTGTGCATATTATCTCATTCCTTAATTATTAGTTCTGTTTTCACATGCTGTGCTTTCTTTTACCATTTTTGCTGTTGTATTTTGCATAAAAACTGCATGGATTATGCATTTAGATTTTTTTTTGTGTGCCTTCTTAAACAGGTTGTGGTGGAGTTGCCCAAAGCTGATCAGGCTGGTTCACTGACAGATTTAGGTAAAAAAAAATAAAAATGGATTTTCTTTATTGATTCATATTTAATCTACATGTAAACTACAGTGACAGTGTAACACAAAAAATGGTAGTTGCATTGACTATGAGGTTTGAATGGAATTTATACAATATGTTTTTTATATTCCTGAATATGATTTTAATGTTTCCATTGACCGTATACAAATTTCATTCAATTAATTTTTAAGTGTTTTTTTAATCATTTCTGTTCTGCTGTCATTATACATTGATCATGGAGAAAGCGTTTGTTCTTTAAGGCACTGTGCCTTTGTTTTTCTGAAAAATGTTTCAAATTATGTATGTTGGGGATAATAATATTAATAGCATTTTTTTAAATATTTTTGAAAGTCTTTTAAAGTTAATAGATATTTATACTGTGTATATATTTGTCAAGTGATCAGTAATGGTTTTAGTTCAGACTGTGGAGCATTGGTATGATACTAGTTAGAGTGATCTGAATATAGAGAAAATGGCTTTGGGGTTTTTTCTGAACAAATCATTTGCATTTTCTTAAATATTAATCAGAGGGGCAGCTGCTAAAGGAGCATATGCTTATGATGTGATACAGATTGTCACAGGATCAGGCTGGGTATGTCCTAACTTTAGGTGTGTGTGTGCAGAAAAATATTCAGTATGTTGAATTTCCATACATAACATATCAGGGATACTTGAAGCTTCTTATAGTAAATGTATTTTATATTGATCATTTAATGAATAATTGTGTGGCTGCTTGTTAATTGTAAAAACCGGATGGACAGAGATCCCTTGAAACTGTCCAAGCAGCAGCTCTAACCAGTGCACTACTAAGTCAACATTTTGATACTAATATGCTTTTGTTAAATGTAATGATTCATTAAAAATGATTGAGGATGGGGCTGGGATGAGGTTAAATGGTTTGTGTTCTTGTGTTTGAAGAAGGTAGTGCATCCTGAGTATAAAGTTATGTACTGTACTGTACTATTTGTGCCTCATGTAATTTTAAATCAAGCTCTGCATAGGAATCTTTTTTTTCCTGTGTGGGGAAAAATTTTGGATTTTGTGTTCACATGTTGCTGCCTCCATTTCTAAATATTTATGTTGCTAATCTCCAGTTATAGTATTGAAAATTTAAATATTAAATCTTGCTCCCTTCGCTCGCCAACCCTAAAGCCACCCCCTCCCCCCTGCCAGAGCTACACGCCGTTGTGAAGAGGGGGGCTGAACACTCCCCAAGGAGACACAGTCGCTCCTCTGAAACCCCTCTTAAACGGTGATACAATGGGAAACAAATAGCAGTTGTTTTTTTTACCTCCTCTTTCCTCGATTAGCTGCTGGCTTGCTGCTGCTGCCGTGCCACGTAATCAGCAATTTGTGTGCCGCTTAGAATGTTTAAAAGCCTGTACAGCACCTGTCCTTTTGTCTCACTGCCTTGTCTCTCATCTCCAGACATCCTCAAACACTATTCGATCTCTTTTAACTGTTCTGTTATTTCACTGGGTAATGCTTTCCATTTGTTTGCGCTAATGCAATGTTTACTCTCATTTTTGTAAGACTTTCCAATTTTCCTACTTCTATTATCTCTAACCTGCTCTGCATGTGTATCACGGGGACTTGCTTCCAAAGGTTGTAAGTATGACGTGACGTGCCTGTCTTGCGGGATGTGAAAGTGTCTCTCTGTCTCTTTTCAAAATTTCTCTCTTCAAAAGATTACGTCTTGTCACAGGAAAAAAAGTCTTGTATCGTCGTAAGATTTTTTTTTTTATAGTAGAGAGATGTAGTCCATACAGGTAGTAAGTAGTGTATAAAATGGGATGGCTGTTGTGTACACACACACACATACACATACACATTATGGATAGGGCTGCTTAGGGATGTCCCACAGTGGACAGTAACAATAATTAAATATTTGTTTATATAGCCCCTTTCATGTTTAAGAAAATTAGAAAATGTTATAATTTACATTAATCAAAATACCATTAAATAACTAAATGATTAGAAAATATGTCACACCACAGATAACATAATTTTACTTATTGTCATTGTTAAAAATGGAGAAATCCAACAGGTATATGTGCTGTGATGGTTTAGTTAATTTGTATTATATAATGTGAACTAGCAAAATACCCGCGCTTCGCAGCGGAGAAGTAGTGTGTTAAAGAGGTTATGTAAACATATATATACATATACAAATATACATATATATACATATCTACACATACACATATCAACATATATATACACATACATATACACATACATACACACACACATATACATACAGTATATACATATACACATACATACATACATACACATATATATATATATACACACATACATACATACATACATATATATACACACATACAGACACATATATATACATATACATATTTACATATCTACATATATATATATATATATATATATATATATATATATATATATATATATATATATATATATCTACATATATATATATATATATATATATATATATATACATATAGACATACATATATACATACATACATTCACATATATATATATATATATATATATATATATATATATATATATATACATATCTACATATATATATATTTATATATATATATATATATATATATATATATATATATATATATACACATATCTACATATATATATATATATTTATATATATATATAGAGCCAAATCCCTGCGCTTTGCAGCGTCGAAGTACTGCTTTTAAATTTTTATTAAGAAGAAAAGAAAACCTTTTTAAATTGAGGGAAAATATACCAATAACAATTTGTTAAGGATCTGTTTTTTTGTGAAGCTGCCTTTATACAGCCTCTCCGCTGTTTTATAAACGAACACCATATAAGGCCGTCCTTTCTCCTTGCTTAGCGGTTGTGTATTCTTTTATTGTTCGTTTATTACGATTGTTATAGTTATTGTGTAGCTATTTGAGACTCACTTTTCTGTTCAGGTACCCATTTCCTTTATGTAGTCCGCGGATTCTCCGCTATTTTTTGTTTGTTTATTACAATTATAGTTATTTATTGATTCCCTTCTTTAGCTGACTGCCTGCTCATATAAGGCGCTCTGCTGTTTTTTTGTGAAGCAGCCTTTACACAGCTTTTCCGCTGTTTTATAAACGAACGCTATATAAGGTCTTCCTTTTTCCTTGCTTCACCAAGGAAGCAGCCTTTTTATTTAATCCACGGGTTCTCCGCTGTTTTTTTGTTCATTTATTAGGATTGTTATAGTTCTCTTTGTATACCACGTTGTCAGTTCAGCACTCCGGTTGTAATATGACCAAGCTGTGCAAGCTTACTGTTGAGAATGCAACGTATAGTTGTACAAGAGAAAAGCAATCTTGCCTCAAATCAATGGCAACCTTTTGTAGGTCTATGAACTTAATTTAAACTTTACGTTTACATGGTGCTTTGTTTCCGAAGTACCTGCACTTATGAATATGTCTGTATGCGTCAGTCGCTTCATATGTTCATGTGAGCCGCTCTCTTGTGTGATGTTGCGATGTCCATCCATCCATCCATTGTCTCCCACTTATCCGAGGTCGGGTCGCGGGGGCAGCAGCTTGAGCAGAGATGCCCAGACTTCCCTCTCCCCGGCCACTTCTTCTAGCTCTTCTGGGAGAATCCCAAGGCGTTCCCAGGCCAGTCGAGAGACATAGTCCCTCCAGCGTGTCCTGGGTCTTCCCCGGGGCCTCCTCCCGGTTAGACGTGCCCGGAACACCTCACCAGGGAGGCGTCCAGGAGGCATCCTGATCAGATGCCCGAGCCACCTCATCTGACTCTTCTCGATGCGGAGGAGCAGCGGCTCTACTCTGAGCCCCTCCCGGATGACTGAGCTTTTCACCCTATCTTTAAGGGAAAGCCCAGACACCCTGCGG
Organism: Erpetoichthys calabaricus; assembly: GCF_900747795.2. Taxonomy (NCBI): domain Eukaryota; kingdom Metazoa; phylum Chordata; class Cladistia; order Polypteriformes; family Polypteridae; genus Erpetoichthys; species Erpetoichthys calabaricus. The sequence continues at coordinate 177,043,925 of NC_041399.2, read as the reverse complement.
AGGAAACTCATTTCAGCCGCTTGTATTCGCGATCTCGTTCTTTCGGTCACTACCCATAGCTCATGACCATAGGTGAGGGTAGGAACATAGATCGACTGGTAAATTGAGAGCTTCGCCTTGTGGCTCAGCTCATTTTTCACCACGACAGACCGATGCAGCGCCCGCATTACTGCGGATGCCGCACCGATCCGCCTGTCGATCTCACGCTCCATTCTTCCCTCACCCCGAGATACTTGAACTCCTCCACTTGGGGCAGGATCTCGCTACCAACCCTGAGAGGGCACTCCACCCTTTTCCGGCTGAGGACCATGGTCTCAGATTTGGAGATGCTGATTCTCATCCCAGCCGCTTCACACTCGGCTGCGAACCGATCCAGAGAGAGCTGAAGATCACGGCCTAATGAAGCAAACAGGACAACATCATCTGCAAAAAGCAGTGACCCAATCCTGAGCCCACCAAACCGGACCCCCTCAACGCCCTGGCTGCGCCTAGAAATTCTGTCCATAAAAGTTATGAACAGAATCGGTGACAAAGGGCAGCCCTGGCGGAGTCCAACTCTCACTGGAAACGGGTTCGACTTACTGCCGGCAATGTGGACCAAGCTCTGGCACCGATCGTACAGGGACTGAACAGCCCTTATAAGGGGGGCCGGTACCCCATACTCTCGGAGTACCCCCCACAGGATTCCCCGAGGAACACGGTCGAATGCCTTTTCCAAGTCCACAAAACACATGTAGACTGGTTGGGCAAACTCCCATGCACCCTCCAGGACCCTGCTAAGGGTATAGAGCTGGTCCACTGTTCCGCGACCAGGACGAAAACCACACTGTTCCTCCTGAATCCGATGCGCGACTATCCGACGGACCCTCCTCTCCAGGACCCCTGAATAGACTTTTCCAGGGAGGCTGAGGAGTGTGATCCCTCTGTAGTTGGAACACACCCTCCGATCCCCCTTCTTAAAGAGGGGGACCACCACCCCGGTCTGCCAATCCAGAGGCACTGTCCCTGATGTCCATGCGATGTTGCAGAGGCGTGTCAGCCAAGACAGTCCTACAACATCCAGAGCCTTGAGGAACTCCGGGCGTGTCCCAATGATCCTAGGAGCTCTGTTGTCCGGGGCTTTATGCCCCTGGTAGGACCACCCAAGGCAAACTGGTCCTAGGTGAGGGATGAGACAAAGAGCGGTTAAACAAACCTCCTATGAAGAAAAACAATTTTGGACGGCGTTTTCCCTTGCCCGGACGCGGGTCACCGGGGCCCCACTCTGGAGCCAGGCCTGGAGGTGGGGCTCGATGGCGAGCGCCTGGTGGCCGGGCCTACACCCATGGGGCTCGGCCGGGCACAGCCCGAAGAGGCAACGTGGGTCCCCCTTCCCATGGGCTCACCACTTATGGGAGGGGCCAAGGAGGTCAGGTGCAGTGTGAGTTGGGTGGTGGCCGAAGGCGGGGACCTTGGCGGTCCGATCCTCGGCTACAGAAACTGGCTCTTGGGACATGGAATGTCACCTCTCTGAAGGGGAAGGAGCCTGAGCTAGTGCGATGTCCACGGCTTTATTTAATGTTAGCTAAGACCCGGCACTTAAAAGTTTCTCGCTACAGCAATTTTAACTCCATTACAAAGTGATCCAAAGTCTCGTTTATACCTCGTGTCTTCTCATTAAACTTGTCGCGAATATGGTATTGCAAATGGCAGCGGGAGCGTTTCTATAAACTTAATTTAAACTTACGGTTTACACCGTGCTTTGTTTCCGCAGTAGCTGCACTTATGAATATGCTTGTATGCGTCACTCGCTCGCTTCTTATTGTTTCGCTGCCTTCTCAATTGTGTAATGAATGTTTTCTTCAGCGCTCTTTGGGGCTCTTGTGATCCAAAGTCTCGTTTATACCTCGTGTCTTCTCATTAAACTTGTATGTCGCGAATATGGTATTGCAAACGGCAGCGGGAGCGTTTCTGTAAACTTAATTTAAACTTACGGTTTACACCGTGCTTTGTTTCCGCAGTAGCTGCACTTATGAATATGCTTGTATGCGTCACTCGCTCGCTTCTTATTGTTTCGCTGCCTTCTCAATTGTGTAATGAATGTTTTCTTCAGCACTCTTTGGGGCTCTTCCTTGTTTTGTACGTACTGCATTCACAGTCAGTTCACATGATTGCGTGGGTGGCGTGATGACGCAATACGCAACTCCGCCTCCCACGGCCATGGAGGTGCACTCTATTACAGTATATGGACAAAAAAGAGGTTCCAGTTATGACCATTACACGTAGAATTTCGAAATGAAACCTGCCTAACTTTTGTAAGTAAGCTGTAAGGAATGAGCCTGCCAAATTTCAGCCTTCCACCTACACGGGAAGTTGGAGAATTAGTGATGAGTGAGTGAAACAGTCAGTGAGTGAGTCAGTGAGGGCTTTGCCTTTTATTAGTATAGATTACAATATACTTTGGGTTATTCTTAAAGTACAAGATGCTACATGAAATAAATGTTAACTATAAATCATAAGTCAAAGAAATAAAAGCATAAATGACAGTCAGCGCAAGCATATTGATATGAATAACACAAGTATTATAAGTTCATCTTTGGTTATAGCTGTAATTGTAGCATTATTTCAGGCACTGATATCTGTTATAGTCAAAATTATGAAAAAAAACAAAAACATTCCAGCTATATTTGAGGATGCATTTAAAGACACCTAAGATAGGTTTAAACATTGTATATATAAGTAAAGGTGAAATATTAGCCATGCTGCTCCTGGAGTTGCCCTGTTCTGAATGAATTTAATGATTAACAAAATAGATGAAGGATTAGAATCAACTTTTAAATTTAAAGGGAAATTAGCAATTATAAAGTATATTGACAATAACCTTGACTGCCGTATTAATGTAAAACAAATATAAAATACTTCTTTTTATTTATTTATTTATTTATTTTTTACATTTTTCAGTAACATTCTCGATACGTATATATATCAATCATCTCGTACATCACAACAGTTATTGTAGAAAGTATTTTAGGTCACTCTAGGTTACTATACATTTTTCCTTTTCTTTGGAATACAACAAGGTGCACTTGTGGTTAAATGGTAAATAAAGGGCTACAGACATCTATTTCTGACCTTGATTAACTAATAGTATATCAATTTCAGTGTGGAATAAATTCAGGCCTTAGGTTTAAAAAAAGCATAAAGAATATTTTATATTAACATGATTTATGATGAAGTTCTTTCATATAAGACAAAACAAAAAACAAACAAGAAAACTGATACAAAATACACTCTAAAGCTGTCTAATATTATGATTGCATACTAGAATATTTTTTATTTTTGTGTTTTATTTTAATGCATATTTCTTCATTTGTCCACCACTCTAGACTTGTAAATCAAAATTGCACTATATAAAAATAAATTGAAAAGTTCATTGTTCCTTTTTTTTTATAGGCCTGAGACCAGGTGGCAAGATAAAGCTTCTCCACAGTTCCTCTATTTTAATAAACAGGCAGGTTTATACCCTTTATATTCATGCACTGTTTTTTTTTTTTGCAAAACCCTTAATATCCTTTTGAAAAATGGTAAAAAAAAATGTATGTTTAATTAATATCACAGTGTAATATTATTTATTTTGGTACCTCAATACAAACCAACTTTTTTTAAGCTTAATTATATAAATAATATAGAAATGTAATTTGGATTTTGTGGATTTCAGGAGTTAAAAAATGTGATTATTACATCTGTTTAGATGTCTTGCAGTGTATTTCTGATCTTTTGGACTATTAATTTTTATTTTATGTTCAGATATGGTACATATATCTTAGCATTCAATCAAACAGAATTTCAAAATAGTGCATTTATTTTGAATAATAAACCACAGACTATCAAATAAAGCATTGCTGCATTATACCTACCTATTTTATAGAAGTTTGTCCAGTGGAGTGAATTTCCCACCAAAGAATCACACTTTTAATTTCATCCACCAGTATTCTGTTTTTGTACCTCCCATTATTTATTAGTTAGTGCTAGTGAGCCTTCATTCTAGATCCATTTGTGCCTGTAATTTTAATTTTTTCACTGTCAGAGTTGGAACTTTAAATCTTTACCTGAGTCAATTCTAATTCTACAGTATATAGATGAACTGATTATAAAATATTTGCTGTTTGACATCATTGTGGTGTAAATTCTGCAGACAACTTTCAAAAACCAGAAAAAAAACATGCTGGAAATGACAGAGCACCTTTTTGAGTCACAGCTGTGAGATAAGAGCAAATCTAGTTGATGCTAAAGGACAACAAATGTATCCAGGATATTGGTGTATACACTGCTTGCAGATATAGAGAGCTCTGGCAAGAGACAGCACCTGACTTGAATTGAATTCTTAAATGATATAGAAGCAAGATGGATATACTTACATTTTCATATATAAAAGGGCATTTTTGGCTTATTTTTTAATATACAAAAAATGATGATTTTTTTTGTCACCTGGGGTTAGATTTATGTCATTGTAGTGTGTGAAGGTTAATGGGGGATTGTTAGGTGCCTCCTGATATGTAAAACCATAAAAATGAAAGAGAGTGTACATTCTTTTTAACACCAATGTACACTATATGTTTGTATACTGACATTCAAATGTTTTGAATTGCCCAGATATTTTCATGTTTTTGACAGAAATTGATACTTTTTTATCAAGGTATAATAATTGATTTTATAATATAGACAACACTTTATTAATGTTGCAAATGGGTCTCTACTGAAATTATTATTTCCATATGATTACAGCAGCCATTACTTTAATGTCCTAATGGTAAACTGTCTTAGGTCATCCTGAATTAATCATATTCAAATGCTAATTGGTTATTATTAAAATCTCTAGCACAACTGAAACCTGTTATTATGTTTCTATAAAGCAAGTATATTGTCTTTCCTTGGGTTGCAAGGGACTAGCATTCCTAAAGTTTAATATTGGGTTCATAAATGGCCACAATATGTCAGTCTGTTTTTGTTTTGTGAAATGAAGGTTATTTCATGTGGTAAATTGCCACGAAACTGAAGATTTCATACATATATTTTCACTGCTGTCTTGAGAGAAGAGGGAAGACTGGATCAAACCAAGACAGAAAAAGAAGTGGAAGGCCCATGTGCACAAGAGGATAAGGGCATCAGAGCCTGTAGTTTGACAAAAAGGTCCTGGGTTAGCTGCTTCTTTAAATAGTACACACCAAATACCAGTGTCATCTGCAACAGTTGAAATGGACAACATAGGCATTGAACTGTAAATTTCTGTGTGATTCCCAAACTTTTGTTCACTTTAACCTTTTCTTTTTATTTGCCAGTTTCATTCTGTATATTGCTTTTTCTTTGAAATTTTGCCTGTAAGGCTAGCATCACAGAGTTGTCTTTTCACTGTTGGAGATGATACCGATATTTGATATGTACAATTTAAAGAAGCAGCCAACTGAGAACCAGTAAGGCACCTGTGTTGCAAACTATAGACTCTGATGTATTTACTTGAGAAAGCTGTTTTGACTGTTATTGAACCCTGAACTGAACTTTAGGATTGCAAGTACCTTACGATCCAATGAAAGACAATGTACTTGCTTTATTGAACAGAATAACAGGTGTTAGCTGTGCTAACACAATTACAAAGGTTTCTCTAGCAACCAATTAGCATTTAAACATGTCTGATTAAGGATGAGCTACGAAAGTTTACCATTATTACATTGGAATATTGGCTGCTGAAAATGCGGCTTTCACATCATACACAAATAATAAATAGATTATTTCAAGCAGTAAGGTCCAATCTACAATATTAATAATGTGTTGGCTGTATTTTGAAATCAATTCAATTGTACCTGGACACAAAAAAAAGAATTTCCATTAAATTGTATTGTATGTAGGTATATATGCCTTTTTGTTTTATTTGTAGCAAAGTTAAAGTATATAATTTAGTTATTTTGCATAAGATTAACCATGTACTGTCACTTCAAAACATGTTGTACTCTGGTTATGTCTAACTAATAGAGCTTAGTGCCGTCTTTTAAGAAAGCACTTGTTAGTTTTATTTTTGTTAACATCGGCCTTATAAGAGCAAACCTTTCTTATCAGGTACTTAGAAAATTATTCAGAGAGAACCAAAAAGAAGCTTGTTGTAACTCTACCATTCTTTACTTTTAATTTAACCAGCTCTCTCCAGAGAAAATCACTGCAGGTCTCCCAGGCAGTTACTCTTAAATTTCTACCTTCTGATAATAATCAATTTCTTATCGGAACTGAAATGGTAAGTAAAGCGTAAATCAGTTATGCTTACGTTATATACTGTATGTTTTATAATGGTGTTATTTCAAGGGGTTAAACAATACTACTCATGGTAACTTCTAAGTATTTTCTTAGCCTCTAAAATGTGTACTCTTTTCTGCATGAATGAAATGTAGTATGGAGTTTCAGAACTAAATTAATGTTAATTTTAAAATTTTAGAATGAGGAAATCACAGCCTCCATTACATGTAAATATTAATGAAAACTGAAGATGTTCTTGTAAAGAGTAGCATAAATAATGACATATCCATTCAACCCATGATGATCGAATAATCGTGCAATTCAGTTATGAATGTTAAAATTATAACTACCAGAGAAACTGCAAAGGGAAATACCTACCAACCCTAGTGCATAATTTTGAACTTTTATGTTTTTATGGCAAATATGTTTTATGGCAGATATGTTGTACTATTTCCTACTGTCATGTTTTTTGTGTGATTTGTAAACATGTCTAATTAGAATTTAATTACATCATATTAATAACTAGGGAGGCACAGTGTCCTAGTGGTTAAAAGCTGCTACCACCAGTTCCAGGGACCTATGTTCAATTGATAGTCTCATCACTGTCTGAAGTCATGTAGGTTTTTTCCAAGTACTTTTAGTTTATCTAGTGAATCCCAAAGATATGTGTTGGAATACATCTTACAATGGATAGATATCCCATCCAGGATTAGTACCTGCTATATATCCTATTTTGCCAAGGTGAGTTCTGCCTCCCTTCTACCCTGTAATGTCAACCATGGTTAACAGTGGATGGAATCTGAGGACACTTGTAAATAAAAGGAAATTTATGTCAAGTCAGCATCTCACAGGAAGTGTATTTCATCAGATTTAAATGTAGCAGCTTCTAAAGTGGCCAAGGTACAAATTGTAGAATCACTGTATGAGCTCCTTTGCCTGGTAGGCTTCAATGAAAAGGAATGATAAAATGAATAAGGGCTAACAGATTAATAAAAACTTTCCTTTAATTGTGTGTTGTTCCAACAATTGTTCTGTCTATTTTATAGTTTTAAAGACTTTGATTACATTTTTGTAAAAGTCATTGTAGGGATATCATTCACACAAGGTTTCTTGTTACCAAAGTATCAAGTGTGTTATAATTGTTTAACTAAAAGCTTAATTATGTGTTTTGCCGCCTTCAATCTTTGTTATTACCCAAGAAATATGTGGTAGTGTACCACCATTTAATCTACATCAAACAATATTTAAATGTATTTATGTTACACATTTGACCCTTGACTATTCATCAAGAAAATTTTTAACTTTGTTTTTAAATAAATCTCATTTTTGTTCTGACTTGATACCTGGATCCATACATCCACAAGTCAAGTTAATTAAAATGGTTGCTTCCCTGTAGTTGTTGGTAGCCAGTTTCAGATTGGTCCCATGTTGGCCTAAGCTGTATTGCATTTGCTGGGGAAAATTTACCTCACCACAAACATTTTTAAGAATAAGAATTTGATGACAAGAATTAATTTTGATGTTGCTTTTATTGCCTTTGAAATCATTTGTTGTTCTGCTGAGGTTTATGATTTATTAACTCTGGAATTAATTAATTTCATCTATCTTTTTATTTCAAGTGCACTTAGTTCAGCTTAGGGGTCCCAGGGAAGTTGAAGTCTCTTCGGGGAAGGTTCTGGCACAAGGCAGGAACCAAACCTGGACAGAACTGCAGGCCATCACAGACCACACTAAGTTGCTCTAACCAGGCAAATTTAAATTCACTGATGAACGTAACATGTCATTGAAATGTAATAATGACCAATAACAAGAGATTTGAACTCACTTCTTGAACTACAGTGCTGACTACTATGCAACAATGTCATCCAATTTCATAATTTCTTTGAAAATAATTAAAAGTATTATTTGTTTGCAGAGTTTAGTAAATCATGGTACGAGGCATGGATTACATGTACCTCAGAGGTTTTACAAGTCTCAGTCTGGCGTGAAGCCAGCCTCTGTTACCTCACTTGAATTCTCTTCTTTTGAAGAAACCATATTTTTGGTAAGTTAAAATATTCTGCATTGATACTTTTATAATACCTATTTGGATTTGTTATGATAAATGTTATATCTTCCAAGGTTTTAATGATCAAGAAAATAAGTCACACTGAATAATACAGACAAGGAACTTGTTGTTATTGAGGAAATGCTTTCAGTATTGGTAAAAGTTTGGTGGGGAAATAGAGGACAGAAGAAGCCTCTGTTTTCATCATTCTTGGTTACATAATTCATCAAGTAGTCAGTCTGTAAAACATATTAAACATTGTATATATTTAGACTGAACATCAGATTAGGATTATCATTAGTGGTTTTGGCCAAGTTTGAATAGTTTCAATGTGCGATGTTCAACTTCTAGTTAAAAATAGGCATGTTATTTAGGTGGAACAGCCTTCCTTGGCACTCTTGTCTTGAATGTACATGACATGAAACTAGCATCATATGGGTTTAACAAAGTCAACATTAAGTGTTTTTGTAAATCATACCCATATATTTAGATCTTAACAATGATACTGTAAGAGGTTTTAGAAAACCTAGGAAGTATTAATCATTTCGAATGCCATGGATATACAGTATTTCATAAAATATAGTCTGTGATTTTACTAAATGTATAGCATCTGTTGCAAAGAAATTTAACACTACATGTTGAGAAATGACCCGCAGAAGGTGTGATAGTTCCGCCTTTGGGATGGGATCCTAATTCAGGTACAAACAGAGTAATTCATAAGAAACATAAGCTAAAGCCTGGCCATTGAGAGTTGCAGTGACTAGCCTGAGCAGCCGAGTCCTGGAAGCACAGTCTGTACTGACATTCCTCTGGCACAGGAAAGCAGATGGCCATAAAATGTCTTAATGGGTCAATTACTGGTGGCAATTATCATTTACTTTACAATAAATACCCTATAGCTTGGAGAACTTAGGCAGGTAATACACAGTGGAGGTTAGCACATTTAGAAGCACCATGGAAGCCAAATTAATTTCACAAGCTACTGTATTTTCAAACCCAATTGTCTACACATTTAGTGGGATCCCAGGGCTAAGAGATAGAGGAACATTTTAGACCACCACAAGGTCCTATGACCTTGTAGCTTCATGGGTTTGGATTTTGGAACCAAAACAATTTTTCGATATTCATTTGTTATTTTGTATGTGTTATACTTTTGCATACACCCCATGTGTCCCTTTTTCTTTGTGGTTTATACACAGAAAATGGTTTTCCTTATTTTTACTTCTGCAGTGCATCTGGAAAGTATTCACAGCGCTTCACTTTTTCCACATTTTGTTATGTTACAGCCTTATTCCAAAATGGATTAAATTCATTTTTTTCCTCGGAATTCTACACACAACACCCTATAATGACAACGTGAAAAAGGTTACTTGAGCTTTTTGCAAATTTATTAAAAATAAAAAACTCAGAAATCCCATGTACATAAGTATTCACAGCCTTTGCTCAATACTTTGTTGATGCAGCTTTGGCAGCAATTACAGCCTCAAGTCTTTTTGAATATGATGCCACAAGCTTTGCACACCTATCCTTGGCCAGTTTCGCCCATTCCTCTTTGCAGCACCTCTCAAGCTCCATCAGGTTGGATGGGAAGCGTCGGTGCACAGCCATTTTAAGATCTCTCCAGAGATGTTCAATCGGATTCAAGTCTGGGCTCTGGCTGGGCCACTCAAGGACATTCACAGAGTTGTCCTGAAGCCACTCCTTTGATATCTTGGCTGTGTGCTTAGGGTCGTTGCCCTGCTGAAAGATGAACCATCGCCCCAGTCTGAGGTCAAGAGTGCTCTGGAGCAGGTTTTCATCCAGGATGTCTCTGTACATTGCTGCAGTCATCTTTCCCTTTATCCTGACTAGTCTCCCAGTCCCTGCCGCTGAAAAACATCCCCACAGCATGATGCTGCTACCACCATGCTTCACTGTAGGGATGGTATTGGCCTGGTGATGAGCAGTGCCTGGTTTCCTCCAAACATGACGCCTGGTATTCACACCAAAGAGTTCAATCTTTGTCTCATCAGACCAGAGAATTTTCTTTCTCATGGTCTGAGAGTCCTTCAGGTGCCTTTTGGCAAACTCCAGGTGGGCTGCCATGTGCCTTTTACTAACTAGTGGCTTCCGTCTGACCACTCTACCATACAGGCCTGATTGGTGGATTGCTGCAGAGATGGTTGTCCTTCTGGAAGGTTCTCCTTTCTTCACAGAGGACCTCAGGAGCTCTGACAGAGTGACCATCGGGTTCTTGGTCACCTCCCTGACTAAGGCCCTTCTCCCTCGATCGCTCAGTTTAGATGGCCGGTCAGCTCTAGGAAGAGTCCTGGTGGTTTTGAACTTCTTCCACATACGGATAATGGAGGCCACTGTGCTCATTGGGACCTTCAAAGCAGCAGAAATTTTTCTGTAACCTTACTCAGATTTGTGCCTCGAGACAATCCTGTCTCGGAGGTCTACAGACAATTCCTTTGACTTCATGCTTGGTTTGTGCTCTGACATGAACTGTCAACTGTGGGACCTTATATAGACAGGTGTGTGCCTTTCCAAATCATGTCCAATCAACAGAATTTACCACAGGTGGACTCCAATTAAGCTGCAGAAACATCTCAAGGATGATCAGGGGAAACAGAATGCACCTGATCTCAATTTTGAGCTTCACGGCAAAGGCTGTGAATACTTATGTCTCAATTTTTTTATTTTTAATAAATTTCCAAAAATCTTAAGTAAACTTTTTTAACGTTGTCATTATGGGGTGTTGTGTGTAGAATTCTGAGGAAAAAAATGAATTTAATCCATTTTGGAATAAGGCTGTAACATAACAAAAAGTGGAAAACGTGATGTGCTGTGAATACTTTGCGGATGCACTGTATCTGGTCCATGTTGAAGTTTAAAGAGGCTATACTCCAGAAAATCACTTTCTTTATGTTTTCACAAATAGTTTTTTTTGGGTTTTTTTCCAATTGAAAAGCTGAGGCACTTAAAACAAGCTCATGGTCCAGCAGCTTTTTTTTGCCATTTGTTTAACTACACTGAACGACTTCTCCGATTTTTTTTTTTTTTTTTTCTAAGTTTATTACTCCACTTTCTTTAATATAAAGGCTAATATTCCCATCATCTGTTGGTCTTTTGTGAAACAATCTTTTACTTGCTTTGTTTACATATAGGAAATTCACTGAAAAAAAAAAAAAAAAAAAAGAAAGACCTGTGCTGGCTCAATTACTGTATTACCTTGCATAAAGAAACATGGCAACTAAATTTCCGTAAAACCTAGAAAAGCAGCAGTTGAAAAGATTGTTTTTTGTGATCGGACAATTTACCGATCAACTCTTTTTTTTTTTTTTGTGAAAAACTATTATTTTCATAAGCAAATAATAATTTATCACTTTACAAACCTCATGTTGATGTTGAAATTGATGCACATAACTGTTAAATGTGACATTTACATGATTTTCATGGTTCTGCTGAGTGCAGCTATTTAATATAAAATATGGTGACATGGTTTTCTTTTTCTCTTTTAAGGTAGGCTGCTCAGATGGCAGTATAAGACTACATTCAGTGATGACTGAGATGCCCATCATGGAATGGAACTACAGTACAAATGGGGAATCAATAGTTTGTATTCAGTGGGCACCCACAAGACCAGCAGTGTTCTTTGTTCTGGATTCTGCTTCATATATCTATATATGGGATTTGCTAGTCAAGGATTATGAGCCAATAGTTAGGGAAAAAAATCACTCTGACAAGTAGGTATTGAAAGTGATATCAGGATACATTGGTGAAAATAAGGTTTCTGTTGCATGAACAGTTAACATTCTGAGTTGTCTTTACAACTGTGGCAACCTACCCTATTGCATAACAATCAGTCATAATGTAATGTGAGGAATGGTTTTCTCTTTTTAGATATCCCTGTGCCATTACACTGTGTGTTTTTGATTATACGGCCATATGTAAATCAATGCAAAATTAGATAGTTGTTCATATCTATCTATCTATCTATCTATTAGTTTGATGATTATTAGTTTGTACATCAACATTAAAATGGCATGGCAGTTTCTGGTTGTGACATAATTATTGCATCAAGCACATGGAGTAACACATGAGTATTTAGATAAACTGATGGACTGAAATTGTTTTCACGGAGCACTGCTGGCATATGTTGTCATTTGTTTTGAAAAGGCAGGATGGTGACTCGGTGGTTAGTGCATTTTGCAAGGCGCTTCAGAGAACATGACTTGATGCTTGGCCTAGTCACCTTCTGAATACAGTTTGCATATTCCGTCAATGTTCGTATTTCTGTTCCTCCAGTTGTTTACTTTCTATAATGAAAGGTACAATGTGTGATGACTAGACATATATTTCTAGACTGATTAAAAAAGCAATAGATGAAAAGTACAGATGACATTTTTGATACGTGCTTTCTAAAGTTATCTATGCCACTTTCATGAGACAAATTAAAACAAGTGTCATGCCAGACTAGAGAATTCACTGTAAATAGTAGTGCTTCATTATGTAATATCAGGCATCATCAGGCAGCAGATAATAAGTGCGTTGATGTCAAGTTAAAGTTTTTGCTTTGCTTGATGTCCTGTTACTGCCTTTTTATTTGTGTGTATGCAGCAAAGAAGTAATATAGACCTGAACTTAAGTGAAAATAAATACTTCTGTAAAATTCATAATGTGGTAAAATCAGTGATTACCTGACCTTTTGAATTGCTCTCTTCTATCAAATCAAGTCAGTACATATAAATTTATCATTTTTAATAAGTCATTTTAGTTGTTACCTAACCAGAAAATGCTGTGTTATCAATGAACCAATGAGTGAGAGTCCTTCTGTACAGAGCGTGTATGAAGTTTATGTGTATGGCTTTAAACATAATTTTTTATTGTGATCTTATTAATTAGTTTCAACTGTTGGTAAATATTCTCAATATAAATGTATGATGGTTTTCCATCTGACATGTAAATGTGTGCCCATCAGATAAAAATATTTGTCCATTTAAAAAAAAAGCTACAAAAGGTAATATTCTGATCAAAAATCTCTATGAAAACTGCACTGTCATTGATATCTTCTCAACCCACAAACTAAAATGACAGCCTTCCACTTTCCTCATGGCTTTTCAATGATAAATTACTTAAAGATTTACATGAGGAATGACCAAAAATATTTCTGTCAGTGAATTGAGAAGTACTGTATTGCTAGCACATGTAAAAATATTTAAATTGACTATTGAGTTCACCAGTTATTTTAAAGGTGGTTGACAGACAATAAGAACAAAAAAAACTATGCATCCAAACAACATTATAACTGCCATATTTAAAATTGGCAAACCAAGAATCAGCATATCATAACAGTAAGATGTTGCTTATTATAAAAATGTCTGAAATGACCATAGGCATGCACTGACAAACAGTGGAATTGCAAACAGCTTAGTGAAGAATTATATAGCCGCTGGGAGGAAACAAATACAATCAACAACCTGTCAGATATTTTTATTGTAGTGCCAGATTTCAGGTTAAAATCTAAATATAGTAGAAAAATAAAAAATAAATAAATAAACAAAAAAGTAGGTATAATACTTCATAAGGAAAACTGACCTGCACCCTTGCTGCTTGGCTCTTAATAAGTAATGGGCTTTTTAAAGGGTACGCTCCTGCTGTTCTTTTACTTGAGCTATTCACAAGCCTGACCAGGATACTTGTGTTCAGTTGATGACAGTACATCTTTGTAAATGGCTAGCTCATTTATTAGTTAATCACCCATGAATTTTAAGATTTCAAATGAAACTGTATTAGTCTCATAAGCTGTGCAAACCAGTTCAACATATACACTCAACAAAACTGAAACCAACTTTTTTAAAAGAATAATAATATGTGTGACTGTTATGAGTATACACTATTATAACCCCTAATACTGTCAATACACTTTTTTTTTCTTAACTAAGCACATTATCCATGTAGATGAACCGTTTTTGAACATAAACTAACCTATTTTCTCCTTTATATACATTAGTTTTATTTAAATAGAAGATTCAATTTTTATATAAACCACTTCTTGAAAGAAGACTGCCTTGGAGAAAATATAAATTTCTTGGTAAAAATGTAATGAACTCTATGACCTATATATGATATATGCTTTTTTTGGGGTTGTGAAGATTCAGTACATCACTTTGATTTTTGGTTATTCGTCCAAAAATAGAAAAGACAATAACTGTGATAATCCACTCCAAAAACGTCTTTGCTGGGCATCATGTGTGGTGTTGCAGGATTCACCCAGGACACGAACCACCCAGCATCAAAGCTAGACAGATATGTTTAACAATAGCTTACTGTACATTCCTTTGTGATATCTGCCATGAATAAAATAAAATGTTTAGATTAAATAACTAACTTTTGTCCTACATTTAGCACTTTGTACAATACTGTTTTATGATAAAAAATTTAATACGTTGCAGTGTGAATTATCCATTTAAGTGATTGATTTAATTTATTGCAGTTTACTACTGTTTCACCAAATTGATCTTTCTAAAAATCTGTATTTTTAATTTAAACTATTTGCCACTCTACAAATATATCAAACAATTTTTTTTCCATCATCATTTAATAAGTTTGTATTTTATCATATTAATTTCTTTTTATCTCTTTTTTTCTATTGCAGAATTACAGCTATGGCTGTATTTGGGGATCCAAATAAACAAAATGCACTATCCGGAATATCACTTGCCAAGGAGTCTGGAAAAATAGAAATTCAGTACCTAACCAAAGAATGGTCTGTGCCAGAACATCAGGAAGCAAAAAAGTTTCATGAAGCTTTAATTGAGGAATGCTGAATAGTTCTGGAAATGGTTTTGATTTCTTGCACAGCTTTTTCTATTTTTATAGCTAGGTTTTTATTTTATAAAAATAAATTGTCTTTTGTATACAGTATCTTAATTTATAAATTGTATTCAGCTGTTCTTTGTTGATATTGTATAGCTCATTTAACTTTCCTGATTACTCCCAATGCAGTATTAAAAATACTAAACAAAACATGATCAGCATTATTACTGACACAGCGTTTTTATTGTCAATTATATTGATGGCAAAACCAAGTGGCAAATATCTCTGTTTTGTTCAGTCAACATATTAATGGAAAACAAGTTTTTTTTCTCTCAGAATAATCTCTAAATTTGCAAAGTAAATCATAGTAATTATCACATTTGTATAATTCATTCCTAGGACTTCATTTATTTATAATTGTTTCAGATCACTACTGTGCATAGTTGTCTTTATTTACTTGTCACTGTCGTCAGTTGTAATATTTCTTGTTTTAAAATAATTGTAATCATCACCTTTGATCGGCCAATACTATTAAATATGTGCATTATTTTTTTCTAAGTTTAATTTCTTTTATTTTAAAGAAGATTCATTCATAGAGTCAGAAGGTGCCTTGCACAGCAAACATGGATACATTTAAAAAATAAAAACTAGCCTTTTCCCAGAGACTTAAATCATGCTTCCACTAGTTTTTACAGAATGCTGTAAATTTTCTAAATATTTTATTTGGATTTATAAGTAACTCTGCATATTAGGTGGTACATATAGGGTCAGGGTTACATCGTGTGAAGAACACTAAAATTTCGTGTTTGTGCATAGAGGGGTGAGCAACTATGCTTGAAGCTGGGACTGAACTGGGTATTGGAGAGAAGCACGGAAATGACATATCTTTCTAGTAAGATCTTTGTTTTCGGTACCCATCCTAAAAGTAAAGCTGCAATACAATAATCATTTAAAGGAATGCTCCACCAAAATTGTTTATTCTCCTCTTTTTGTGGATAAATTTACATATTAAAAGATTCACACTCAATGGGGCCCTGCAGTGACTAATTCTAAACAAAGGCAAACAATGTGAAAAATGTCCATGGAAAAAGGAAAAAAAAAATTCTCATGTAACTTGTCACATAATTCACACTCCTGATATCCATTCGCCACTAGAATATTCTTAACAGTTACTTCCTAGAAAGATGGTGTTCACAGGTAAACAGGAAAGATGTCATTCTCACAATGCTGTGTGTTTGAATTGAAGACTGGAGTCTTGACCATTGAATGAGGGGGAGAGGCAGATCTTTCATTCAAGTGCCCAGTTCCACAAGCCCATTCCCTAAACTCTGTTATTTTGCCCTTGATGTTAATTATTCCCTAAACACCGAAGGAAAAATATTCATAATTCACATTGCCTCATAGCAAAAATCCCCCAGATGTGAAAAATTCACCATATACCAGTAATTATAAATCTATGGAGGCTTTGATGATTTTTTTCTTGTTTATCATAATGGTGGTGATAAGTTACATCAGCCTGGGGAATGAGTTGCCAGCAGTATCAGTTGGCATTCCATCATACAAATAAGCAGCTTTAGGGGAGCCTAGAAAAATTGCAAGCCTGCCAAAGTCTCAAATTAATTAAAACCAGTGTGGCAGCAAGTGTTCCTTCTAAGGATAGCGAGCTAATTAAAAGAGCAATCGTCCATTGACGAACAGTTCAGAAGAGCCCTGATGCGGTGCTACAGCATTAATAATGGCAACAAATTACATGTTTAGGACTGATGACAACATGATTATCATAAGATCAAAATGAACACAGAGTGTTCTTGAATTTGTAGTGTTTTAGTGTTCCTGTCCTGATTGTAACTATGCGATCAATAGGAGTGCTTGAGCTGTGTCGCTTGATTTCTGTGGCCCACCAGATGTCATTATTTTTAAGCATTGATGCTTTAAATCTTTTTACAGCACAATCAGGAAGAAGCTTCAAGGGGCTTTGTTCGCCTATCACCAAGTACACCAGTTTGTGCTACGTTCAGAGTTAATCACTTATATACACCAATCAGCCACAACAATAAAACAACCCGACTAATATTGTGTGGGGCCCTGTCAACCTGGTAAAACTGTTCTCATCCCTGAAAGGCATGGACTCTACAAGACCTTTGAAGGTGTCCTGTAGTATCAGATACCGAGATGTTAACAGCAGATCCTTTAAATCCTGTATGTTCCAAGGTGAGGCTTCCATCAATTGGCTTTGTTTTTCCAGCATATCCCATACAGTGGTGTGAAAAACTATTTGCCCCCTTCCTGATTTCTTATTCTTTTGCATGTTTGTCACACAAAATGTTTCTGATCATCAAACACATTTAACCATTAGTCAAATATAACACAAGTAAACACAAAATGCAGTTTTTAAATGATGGTTTTTATTATTTAGGGAGAAAAAAAATCCAAACCTACATGGCCCTGTGTGAAAAAGTAATTGCCCCCTTGTTAAAAAATAACCTAACTGTGGTGTATCACACCTGAGTTCAATTTCCGTAGCCACCCCCAGGCCTGATTACTGCCACACCTGTTTCAATCAAGAAATCACTTAAATAGGAGCTGCCTGACACAGAGAAGTAGACCAAAAGCACCTCAAAAGCTAGACATCATGCCAAGATCCAAAGAAATTCAGGAACAAATGAGAACAGCAGTAATTGAGATCTATCAGTCTGGTAAAAGTTATAAAGCCATTTCTAAAGCTTTGGGACTCCAGCGAACCACAGTGAGAGCCATTATCCACAAATGGCAAAAACATGGAACAGTGGTGAACCTTCCCAGGAGTGGCCGGCCGACCAAAATTACCCCAAGAACGCAGAGACGACTCATCCGAGAGGTCACAAAAGACCCCAGGACAACGTCTAAAGAACTGCAGGCCTCACTTGCCTCAATTAAGGTCAGTGTTCACGACTCCACCATAAGAAAGAGACTGGGCAAAAACGGCCTGCATGGCAGATTTCCAAGACGCAAACCACTGTTAAGCAAAAAGAACATTAGGGCTCGTCTCAATTTTGCTAAGAAACATCTCAATGATTGCCAAGACTTTTGGGAAAATACCTTGTGGACTGATGAGACAAAAGTTGAACTTTTTGGAAGGCAAATGTCCCGTTACATCTGGCGTAAAAGGAACACAGCATTTCAGAAAAAGAACATCATACCAACAGTAAAATATGGTGGTGGTAGTGTGATGGTCTGGGGTTGTTTTGCTGCTTCAGGACCTGGAAGGCTTGCTGTGATAGATGGAACCATGAATTCTACTGTCTACCAAAAAATCCTGAAGGAGAATGTCCGGCCATCTGTTCGTCAACTCAAGCTGAAGCGATCTTGGGTGCTGCAACAGGACAATGACCCAAAACACACCAGCAAATCCACCTCTGAATGGCTGAAGAAAAACAAAATGAAGACTTTGGAGTGGCCTAGTCAAAGTCCTGACCTGAATCCAATTGAGATGCTATGGCATGACCTTAAAAAGGCGGTTCATGCTAGAAAACCCTCAAATAAAGCTGAATTACAACAATTTTGCAAAGATGAGTGGGCCAAAATTCCTCCAGAGCGCTGTAAAAGACTCGTTGCAAGTTATCGCAAACGCTTGATTGCAGTTATTGCTGCTAAGGGTGGCCCAACCAGTTATTAGGTTCAGGGGGCAATTACTTTTTCACACAGGGCCATGTAGGTTTGGATTTTTTTTTCTCCCTAAATAATAAAAATCATCATTTACAAACTGCATTTTGTGTTTACTTGTGTTATATTTGACTAATGGTTAAATGTGTTTGATGATCAGAAACATTTTGTGTGACAAACATGCAAAAGAATAAGAAATCAGGAAGGGGGCAAATAGTTTTTCACACCACTGTATATGCTTAATTGGAATTTGGAGGCTAAGTTAACATCTTCAAAATCCAGAACATTTTTTTCACTGTGGCAGGGTGAAAGAGGCCGCTACCATCAGGGAATACCATTAACATGAAGAGGTGTATGTGGTCTGCAACAATCTTTATATAAAATGTCAAAATAACATTCACATAAATGCCAGGACTAATGGTTTCCCAGCAGAACACTACCCAGAGCATTGTACTGCCAGCTTGCCTTCTTTCCATAGTGCATCCAGCTGCCATATCTTCCCCAGGTAAACAATGCTCTCACACCTAACTATCCATATCCTCAGACCAGGACACCTTCACTTCTAGTCTAGTCTCCACTTTCACAGTCTAGTTTTGACACTAGCATGCCCATTGTAGGTGTTTTTGCCAGTGGACAACTATCAACATAGTGTCTCTGAAAGTTCTGCACATACGCGGCCCATACATAGCAAACTGTGATTCACTGTGCTTCCTGCCACCTTTCTGTCATGGCCTCAAGTTTATCAGCAATTTGTGCTACAGTGGCTCTTCTTTGATATTGAAACAGATGGCCTAACCTTTGTTTGCCACAACTTGGGTGTGCCTAACCCGGTCACTGATTCACCAGTTGTCCTTCCTTGGACTACTTTGGGTAGGTACTTTAACATCCTACAAGATCTGCTGTTTTGAAGGTGCTGTGACCCAGTCGTCTAACCATCACAATCGGCCCTTGTCAGAGTTGCTCAGATCCTTATGCTTGCCCATTTTTTCCTGCTTCCAACACATCCGCTTCAAGAGCTGACTGTTCACTTGCTGCCTAGTATATCCCACCCTTGACAGGTGCCACTGTGACAGGATACACTTGTCCAGTCAGTGGTCTTAATGTTGTGGCTTCAATAGCTTAATTCTTCAAAGCAGGTACTGTACTTAACTTAGAAATGTATTTAAAAATAGGCACAAAATTAGGCAGCATGGCACATGGAATGTTCATGTGAACATTTTTAAAGATGTAATCATTTTGTATGTTTTAAGAATGTTCCTAAATGTTATTATCATCTTCCAAATTTGAATGCAATCTTTAACTCCACAATGCCTTTGTATTATTCTGCATTAAATGTTTATTTTATAGGTTGGGTAACAGAATGTAAATAAATGTTTTCTTTGATTAGTAGATGCAATCATATGTTTAGCCCTCCCCCCAGGGCCCCATTTCTAAATTTGTGAACATTATCATCATGATAAAACAGATGAAATAGGAAACAGATGTGGTACTATTATTGGCAGTCATCATTCTTAAAATAGCAAAACTTGTTTATAAAGCAAAAATAATGATGTGTCTGAACACAGTCTTTGTTCAAAGCTAATCACCACTCCACAATCTTCGGAATTATATGTCCTGGAACGCTTTCATCCTACCTTAAATACAGTTAGGTCCATAAATATTTGGACAGAGACAACTTTTTTCTAATTTTGGTTCTGTACATTATCACAATGAATTTTAAATGAAACAATTCAGATGCAGTTGAAGTGCAGACTTTCAGCTTTAATTCAGTGGGGTGAACAAAACGATTGCATAAAAATGTGAGGCAACTAAAGCATTTTTTAACACAATGTCCAAAGACATGCAGGTTAGGTGGATTGGTGATTCTAAATTGGCCCTAGTGTGTGCTTGGTGTGTGTTTGTGTGTGTCCTGCGGTGGGTTGGCACTCTGCCCGGGATTGGTTCCTGGGATTGGCTCCAGCGGACCCCTGTGACCCTGTGTTCGGATTCAGCAGGTTGGAAAATGGATGGATGGATGAATTTTGTTAGCATTAATTACACTTTTTTTTGAGTGACTGTTGAAAGAACAGCAGATTTTTTGATCCTTTGACCTCAGACAGTCAAATGGTACATGTTTTTCCTCCACCTCAACTAAGAACACAGGAGTGCCGCAAGAATATGTGCCCAGTCCCCTCCTCTATGCCCCCATGACTGTGTGCCCACACACTTCAAACACCATCATCAAGTCTATGGATGACACAACTGTGGTGGGTCTGATCATCAATAACAATGAAACAGCCTATAGGACAGAGGTGTAGAAGTTTGTGGTTTGGTGTGAGGAAAATAATTTGTATCTTAACACAAAATAGATAAAAGTAATCATAAATTTTAGGAAAACGTAAAGGACAGAACATTCATTAATTATGATCAGGAATGAACCTGTGAAAAGAGTGTTCAGTTTAAAATTTTTTGGGGTTAGCATCATAGAAGTTCTCTCTTGGTCTACTAACACCTCCATTATAGTAGGAGAAGGATGGAATCGACTATACTATTTGAGGTGGCTGAGGAGTGTAAATCTGCCCCAGAAAATGCTGGTCAACTTCTACAGGAAAGCTTAAGAACCTGCCAGATAAGTGTGGAGCTCTTCTGCAGGTTATTAAAACAGCCCAGAAAGTCATAGGAACACAGCAGCCAGCAACGGAAGACATGCATTGATCACACTGTTTGAAGAGGGCATTTAATATTATTAAAGATCTTTTTCATCTGGGAAACTATCTGTTAATGAACTATTAAATACAATAAGCTTAATAGCATAATATGATGCAATGATAATATACATGGGATATGTGGGTAATATTTGATTAGGAATTGTACAGTGTGGCACAATTTTTGTAATATTGTGTTACTGTGTATGATATTTTCTTGATTTATTTTATTTTATTTTTGGCATTGACTTGAGTAGTTATTGATGTGAAAACAGAATGATATTAAAGTTTTGATTTGATTTGACTGAGACAAGGAACACTTGGAATTACTTTGTCTGGAACAGGAGTGGCCATCTGTGGTTCCTTTTTTCCTGCTCATTTGCCATTAAAGGTTTCCTTAAAGTCCTCCTTTTTTCCAGCTTGAAGCATCCCATCTTTCAGTTATGTGAAATTGTTTTGTCCAAGTTTTAAAAACTTACAAAGGTCAAGTTGTGTTATCTTAAATGATAGTCACCAGAGCTGTGAATTCTTTTAATGCCACCCTTATTTGGTCAAAACAATTTATTTTATTTCAGGATGCGCTGACTATTATGGAATACCGTCTGTGCCAAAATGAAATAAATAAAATGGAAATTATGAAATAAATATTTGCATCCAAAAATACAGTGATATTTATAATTTAGTTGAAAAATTGTAGAAAAAGATTGATTAATATCTATGCACCTAACCTAGATGACAGAGATTTCTTCCAAAATATACTTGCATCTATCCCTAATGCGAACAGTCAAAATTATAATGGCTGGAGACTTTAATTGTGTTTTAAATCCAGAGCTGGATAGATCCTCATCTACATTTGCAATAACATCTGATACTGCAAAGATAATTACACATTTTGTAATGGATCACACTTATCAGACCCATGGAAGTTTTTAAATCCTAGCCTAAGAGCATACTCCTTCTTCTCACCAATACATCATTGTTATTCAAGAATTGATTATTTCCTCATTGGCAATAATTTTTTACCCGCTACCATATTTAGTAAGTACGACACTATTGTTATCTTAATACATAATTCGCCAGTCTCCTCACTCACTCACGTCCGTCCGAAGCCAAATGCACAGTCACCTTCTGCGCATGTCGCCTTTTGCGCATGTCTGAAGCTGAATGCGCAGTTGCCCGAAAAACCTTACGAGACCAACATCGCGGCAGGCGGCGGATTTACGGCCGCGAAAATTCAAAGAGAAAGGCGACTTCGACCAACATCGCGGCAGGCGGAGGATTTACAGCCGCAAAAATTCAAAGAGAAAGGCGACTTCAATTAAAGCTCTAGAGGCCTGAAAGGCGATTTCGACTACAGCTCCAGGCCTAATTACGCATTCATTCAATACACCTACATCAGGTTTGTGGTGCTTATACTTATTACTATTGCACTCGTGCCCGTTTCATCTTACGTTGTTGAAATGGGCTCTTTGTTTAGTCTAAAATAATGCCCCTCTGATCGTGGAGCTTAACTTAATATGTGCTACACACTTATCTCGTAGTTGGCGTCATAACCACCTGTCATTAACTGATGATCACTATACAGAATTCATATCCAGGCAAACTAATTATTTTCTTGAAACAAATACATTCTCAGCAAGTACACTCCGGGAAACTCTGAAGGCATTTTTAAGAGGACAGATTATTTCATATCTTTCTACCAAAAATACATATGAAACCAATAAGGCGTCTGAGTTAATCAGCGAAATTACTGGAATTATCTACAATAGTCCAGGTTTCCAAATTAGGCACTTTATAGGAAAAGACAGGTTTTGTAATCAGAATTTAACCTCTTGACAACTAAAGAAATGGAACAGCCCATCTTTAAATTGTGATGTCATTATTACGAACATGGAGAAAAGGCCAATAAGATCTTTGCCCAACAAATCCACAAGCAGGGAGTCTGCAATGCAATAACAGCAATCACCAACACACATGGAGATAAAATCATAGACCATACAAATATAACCCACACATTTAGAGAGTACTATAAGTCCTTATATTTTACTCAGTCTAACAACGATAAGACACAATCTAATGAGTTTTTTTGATTCATTACAGATACCACAGCTAGATACTCATAGTGCTGTAGAACTGGATAAACCCGTGACACTTTCAGAATTACTAGACACTATAAACTCATTTCAAAGTGGGAAAAAAACAAGACATGGATAGATGGTCACTCCTCCATCTTACATTAGTGGGGAGAATCATTGTTAAGAGGACTATCCTTCCCAAGCTTCTTTTCCTATTTGAAAGCATCTCCATATACATGTGACCTGATAGTTTCATCACTTGTCAATGAAGACAAAGACCACCTGGCTTAGTCTGTTACTAATAGTTAATCCTTTGCTGTTGATTATTTTTCCCTGATTATGTACTCTAAGCTCCCAAAGTTCTTTTAGAGGCTTTCCTTACATTCAAATTGGCAAACACTCTGAGACAGTTTAGAGTTGGGATGGTTAACTTGAATAGAAAAAGATCACACATACCTTGAGACATATTGGAAATGCTCAGACATAGAAGTACTCTTCAAAATTTGACATTGATGAATGTATTGTGAGTAATTTAAGACTGACTGGACACTGTGTTCGCAAGAAAATGTACATAAAGAAATCACAAAGGCACATATTAATGCTAAACGTCAGAGGCTGGAAATTCCACATGGTATACTTCCAGTTGACCGATGCAGACAGTCCACTGAATTGATTTTAAACAACCCATGATCTCTTCATCAAAGTGGATATTTTGAAGATCACTTATCTGTCCAAGCAGTCATAATGTATAAATTTGTCTTAAAACAGCATCATGCTTTTTCCAACATACTGCTCTTCATATTGGCAGCAGTCCACCACAAAACAAGTCTAAATGTTTGACTGACGGTATACCATTAGAAGGGAACAGGGAAGCAGCGCCTGCATTCCACAAGCCTCGAGATAATTCAAGACGATGGATGGTGACTTTCAGATAGGGGATAGTGGGTTGTTCTTGATGAAGTGGAGAGAATGAAAGAGAGGTAGAGACAGAACAACAGTGAAAGGGCTATCACAGCTATGTGGTGTTATGGGTCCACAGCTCTTCCAGCAAAGGCCAGTTTGTAGTTAAATGAATAATCACTGCGCTCGCTGCTTAGCGAGGGGGCGTGGTGGCTGTAACGAGCTGCAGGGCGATCTGCGGTGTGGGCGTTTCTCACCTAAGTGCACAGGTGAGGGACTGCTCACATCCGTGATTACTCCTGTGGCTAATGGGCTACAGCTGCCATGTCCTTTCTGCATATATAGAGAAGCCTGAGACGGTTAGAGGAAGTACAAGAGGAGAAGAAGTAAGAGAAAAAGTAAAAGAAAAAGTAAAAGAAAGAAAGAAAGATGGAGGTTATGGGAGGACACATGCAAGGAAGAGAGAGAGAGAGCGAGTGCGCCGGTGCAAGTGAATGAGCGAGCAAGAGCAGGCTCGCAGCAGCTGAATAGGCAACCTGGGTGTTAGGCCGACACCCCAGGTTTAGTAGTTGTTGTCGCTCCCGCAGAGTTGTATGAAGG
Organism: Erpetoichthys calabaricus; assembly: GCF_900747795.2. Classification (NCBI taxonomy): domain Eukaryota; kingdom Metazoa; phylum Chordata; class Cladistia; order Polypteriformes; family Polypteridae; genus Erpetoichthys; species Erpetoichthys calabaricus. Next base: position 177,018,915 of record NC_041399.2, on the reverse strand, counting down.
ACAGGAGTGACTGGAAGGTGGATGATTCTCCACGGATGACCACGGGAGTCAGGAGTTGGGAATGTGATATCCTCCACGTGAGAGTTTTGGCCGTTGGTGGATTTCCCAGGTCACTGTCAGGGGGAGCCGACCGGAGCCAAGGATCGGAAAGGTGACTGACAGTAGTAGTAGCAGCATGAGTAGGTAGAAGGCGAGCTGCAGAAAGAGTGTCTCACCTGTTGAGCAGCCCAGATGGGAGTAGCAGGGGAGCCACCAGGGTAACCAAGGAGCACCGGGCTTGTCATTTGTTTTTAGAGACTGCTTCCTGTTGAACGTTTTAACCTCATTTTAAAGGATTGTTGTTTTGTGTATTTTAACCTCCACACGTTGCGTTTTAAGGATTACAGTAATCCCTCGCTATATCGCGCTTTGCCTTTTGCGGCTGCACTCCATCGCGGATTTTATATGTAAGCATATTTAAATATATATCGTGGATTTTTTGCTGGTTCGCGGATTTCTGCGGACAATGGATCTTTTAATTTCTTGTACATGCTTCCTCAGTTGGTTTGCCCAGTTGATTTCATACAAGGGATGCTATTGGCAGATGGCTGAGAAGCTACCCAACTTACTTTTCTCCCTCTCTTGCGCTGAGTTTCTCTGATCCTGATGTAGGGGGATTGAGCAGGAGGGCTGTTCGCAAACCTAGACGATACGGACGCTCGTCTAAAAATGCTGAAAGATTATCTTCACGTTGCTACCTTCTGTGCAAGCTGCTTCCTGAAGCGACATGCTGCATGGTGCTTCGCATACTTAAAAGCTCGAAGGGCACGTATTGATTTTTCACTGTTTGTTTTTATCTGTCTTTCACTCTCTCTCTCTCTCTCTCTCTCTCTCTGCTCCTGACAGAGGGGGTGTGAGCTGCCGCCTTCAACAGCTTTGTACCGGCGGTGCTTCGCATACTTAAAAGCCAAACAGCCCTATTGATTTGTTTGCTTTTGTCTCTCTCTCTCTCTCTGACATGCTCTGCTCCTGACTCGCACTCCTTTGAAGAGGAAGATATGTTTGCATTCTTTTAATTGTGAGACTGAACTGTCATCTCTGTCTTGTCATGGATTACAGTTTAAACTTTTGAAAAAGAGACAAATGTTTGTTTGCAGTGTTTGAATAACGTTCCTGTCTCTCTACAACCTCCTGTGTTTCTGCACAAATCTGTGACCCAAGCATGACAATATAAAAATAACCATATAAACATATGGTTTCTACTTCGCGGATTTTCTTATTTCGCGGGTGGCTCTGGAACGCAACCCCCGCGATGGAGGAGGGATTACTGTATTTATTTATTGAACATTGCACTACTGCACTTGATTTGGACACTGTTTTGATTCTTTTAATAAAAGCACTGCACTTTGTTACACCATCCCCTTGCTCAAATATTATTGCCTCACTGTCTAGCACATAGATGACATTACCGATGGTGTTGGGTTCAAGGGCTCCCTAATAGAAGATGGGAGCATGGAGCCGAACCCGCATCGTCACAAGCTACACCAGCAGTGTTACATTAAGGAAGGAAACAGTGCACAATTAGCAGCGGGTCTTCTTTTACCAGGCATTTCCCATGGATAGTAAAAGTGAGAACATTGTGGTCATTGCTGTTCACTTTATTTTTGTCACACCCATTGCATGGTACAGTAATATCTTACACTGAATACACAGTATATATGTAATACTGTATATATAATACTGAATTACACAGAAGGAGTTGCATTGCATCTTTGTGCACCTGCAGAAAGCATATATATATATATATATATATATATATATATATATATATATATATATATATATATATATATATGGTTGAAATAGTTTACTGTCAAATAAATGCAAAGAGTACGCGACACGTGTTTCGCCCTCATTATGGGCTCATCAGGCGTACAAACTCCACTGCACTCCCTCTCGGGAATCGAACCTCGGACGTCAGCGCCAGAGGCGATGCCCCTAACATTGCGCCAAGCGTTACCTGGTAGGTAACCACCCATACAATCAGATTGTGACACAGACTTCGAATGCCGTGAATGTAATTACCCCGATCTACATGCTGTCAAATAAACGAACCACACGCCGTGGTGCAACGTTAGGGGCATCGCCTCTGGCGCTGATGTCCGAGGTTCGATTCCCGAGAGGGAGTGCAGTGGAGTTTGTACGCCTGATAAGCCCATAATGAGGGCGAAACACGTGTCGCGTACTCTTTGCATTTATTTGACAGTAAACTATTTCAACCATTCTATGATCTGCTCCTCACAAACTGAGGGCACCGTGGCGGATGTTAGCAGATTGCTGGCCAACCACAAGCGTTACCTGGTAGGTAACCACCCATACAATCAGATTGTGACACAGACTTCGAATGCCGTGAATGTAATTACCCCGATCTACATGCTGTCAAATAAACGAACCACACGCCGTGGCGCAACGTTAGGGGCATCGCCGCTGACGTCCGAGGTTCGATTCCCGAGAGGGAGTGCAGTGGAGTTTGTACGCCTGATGAGCCCATAATGAGGGCGAAACATGTGTTGCGTACTCTTTGCATTTATTTGACAGTAAACTATTTCAACCATTCTATGATCTGCTCCTCACAAACTGAGGGCACCGTGGCGGATGTTAGCAGATTGCTGGCCAACCACTAGCGTTACCTGGTAGGTAACCACCCATACAATCAGATTGTGACACAGACTTCGAATGCCGTGAATATATATATATATATATATATATATATATATATATATATATATATATAAATGCTGTGAAAAAATGCTGTAAACAAAGAATGCTTTCAGAAATATAAATAATGATTGTTTATTGTTATCAATTTACAAAATGCAAAGTGAGTGAACAAAAGAAAAATCTAAATCAAATCAATATTTGGTGTTACTACCTTTTGCCTTCAAACCAGCATCAATTCTTATAGGCACACTTGCACAAAGTCAGGGATTTTGTAGGATTCTAGTCAGGTGTATGATCAACCAATTATACCAAACAGGTGCTAATGATCATCAATGTCACACGTAGGCTGAAACACAGTCATTAACTGAAACAGAAACAGCTGTGTAGGAGGCTTAATACTGGGTGAGGAACAGCCAAACTCTGCTACCAAGGTGAGGTTGTGGAAGACAGTTTCATGTCATGGCAAGATTGAGCACAGCAACAAGACACAAGGTAGTTATACTGCATCAGCAAGGTCTCTCCCAGACAAAGATTTCAAAGCAGACTGGGGTTTCAAGATGTGTTGTTCAAGCTCTTTTGAAGAAGCACAAAAAAAACGGGCAACGTTGAGGATCGTAGACGCAGTGGTCGGCCAAGGAAACTTAGTGCAGCAGATGAAAGACACATCAAGCTTATTACCCTTCGAAATCGGAAGATGTCCAGCAGTGCCATCAGCTCAGAACTGGCAGAAACCAGTGGGACCCAGGTACACCCATCTACTGTCCGGAGAAGTCTAGCCAGAAGTGGTCTTCATGGAAGAGCTGCAGCCAAAAATCCATACCTCCGACGTGGAAACAAGGCCAAGTGACTCAAGTATGCACGAAAACATAGGAACTGGGGTGCAGAAAAATGGTAGCAGGTGCTCTGGACTGATGAGTCAAAATTTGAAATTTTTGGCTGTAGCAGAAGGCAGTTTGTTTGTCGAAGGGCTGGAGAGCAGTACAATAATGAATGTCTGCAGGCAACAGTGAAGCATGGTGGAGGTTCCTTGAACGTTTGGGGCTGCATTTCTGCAAATGGAGTTGGAGATTTGGTCAGGATTAATGGTGTTCTCAATGCTGAGAAATACAGGCAGATACTTATCCATCATGCAATACCATCAGGGAGGCGTATGATTGGTCCCAAATTTATTCTGCAGCAGGACAACGACCCCAAACATACAGCCAAAGTCATTAAGAACTATCTTCAGTGTAAAGAAGAACAAGAAGTCCTGGAAGTGATGGTATGGCCCCCACAGAGCCCTGATCTCAACATCATCGAGTGTGTCTGGGATTACATGAAGAGACAGAAGGATGTGAGGAAGCCTACTTCCACAGAAGATCTGTGGTTAGTTCTCCAAGATGTTTGGAACAACCCACCAGCCGGGTTCCTTCAAAAACTGTGTGCAAGTGTACCTAGAAGAATTGATGCTGTTTTGATGGCAAAGGGTGGTCACACCAAATACTGATTTGATTTAGATTTCTCTTTTGTTCGTTAACTGCATTTTGTTGATTGATGAAAATAAATGATTAACACTTCCATTTTTGAAAGCATTCTTTGTTTACAGCATTTTTTCACACCTGCCTAAAACTTTTGCACAGTACTGTTTATATAACAATATATATAGTAATACTGAATATAAATAGTAATATATATATATTATATATATATTTGATATATAATATATAGTAATACTGAATTACACAGAATTTTATTTATTTTTGTCACACCTATTGCATGGTACAGTAATAATAGGTCTGCAGTAGGAATGACGGATGCATTCAATGTGGAGGTGGGATTACATCAGGGATCAGCTCTGAGCCCTTTCTTATTTGCAATGGTGATGGACAGGTTGACAGATGAAATTAGACAGGAGTCCCCGTGGACTATGATGTTTGCTAATGACATAGTGATCTGTAGCGATAGTAGGGAGCAGGTTGAGGAGACCCTGGAGAGGTGGAGATATGCTCTAGAGAGGAGAGGAATGAAGGTCAGTAGGAACAAGACAGAATACATGTGTGTAAATGAGAGGGAGGTCAGTGGAATGGTGAGGATGCAGGGAGTAGAGTTGGTGAAGGTGGATGGATTTAAATACTTGGGATCAACAGTACAGAGTAATGGGGATTGTGGAAGAGAGGTGAAAAAGAGAGTGCTGGCAGGGTGGAATGGGTGCAGAAGAGTGTCAGGAGTGAATTGTGACAGATGTGATATCAACAAGTGTGAAAGGGAAGGTCTACAGGACGGTAGTGAGACCAGCTATGTTATATGGGTTGGAGATGGTGGCACTGACCAGAAAGCAGGAGACAGAGCTGGAGGTGGCAGAGTTAAAGTTGCTAAGATTTGCATTGGGTGTGACAAGGATGGATAGGATTAGAAATGAGGACATTAGACGGTCAGCTCAAGTTGGATGGTTGGGAGACAAAGAGAGGCAAGATTGCGCTGGTCTGGACATGTACAGAGGAGAGATGCTGGGTATATTGGGAGAAGGATATTAAGGATAGAGCTGCCAGGCAAGAGGAAAAGAAGAAGGCCTAAGAGAAGGTTTATGGATGTGGTGAGAGTGGACATGCAGGTGATGGGTGTAAAAGAACAAGATGCAGAGGACAGAAAGATATGGAAAAAGATGATCTGCTGTGGCAACCCCTAACGGGAGCAGCTGAAAGAAGAAGAAGACACTATCACTGTACATTTCATCTGCAAAACTAACTATTGCTACTCTTACTGCCTCGATGTTTTGCCAGTTTGAATGTGAGAAACGTTCAAGCAGTGCTCAAAGATATTTGGCAGCTTAATAACTATATCAGATAAAAGTAATTGAGAATAGAGGATTAGCCAATAGGAAAAGGTTCAGCCTGTTGGTCTTGACTGACAAGTGGTGAAACCAGCATTACAGTAAAAGAGGCATTTAAAAACACAGTATGCTGTTCAGAAAAGACACCTTGGGAAATTAAAGGTCTTTAAAAATTGTAAAATAAAACATGTAATAATAATAAAATAATGAAATTATATTTCATACTAATTAGATGACTATTATTTAATTATAATTTTTTACAATTCATTGACTAATCTATATGCATTGCTGTACTTTTGCATGCAATTGCTTATTTTATTATTGCCATTTTATTTGTTTCATTTTTGCACAAATGGTATTGCATAGGACTATAAGTACAGATCTGTTTTTCAGTAGAAATGTGACTCAGTTCTTCATCTAGTAATCTTTCTTTTGTAACAAACTTAAGGAGATATGTGGTTTTATCAGCGTTGTTTTGCTTCCTTAGTGTTACTTATTTTCTTATTATAAAGTTTACAACTCAATAAGCTGAGTAACATTTTAAACATGACTGTTAGCCCAGGTTTGTTGTGAATCAGCACTTCATCGCTTACTGGCATCTTTTTATCTGGAACATTGTATAAAATTTTTTCATATAACCTCCTGAATCAGTTCAAGCAGCGTTTTGCAATTTTTATATTTCTGCTCAGACAGTATATTAAAGTGGGATAAATTCTGACAGCTTTAACTTCAGTGGTAGGTGAGCACATAAAATTGCTAATATGGCATGAATCAAAGATACAGTCAGTTTATTTCAAATGAGCTCCTCCTCAGTAGTCTCCTCTCTGCAAAGTGAAGCTGTAGTCTTATTTTATGGCAATACATTATGTTACTTTTATTATTTTCTTCCATGGAAGAATATAACTGTGATCTATTTATCTAGCTTTCATTGCAAACCAAATCACTGTTTAAACACTCATCCAAGAAGGGAAACATTGGATCCAGGATGTCAAATGAGCATATTTGTTAATATAAACTGAAAGCAATATTTAACTATAGTTGAATAATCCAATTATACTCCATGAGCAAATGCTAATTCAGCACAGTACTGAAGAAGTCCGGTCTTCGTCTCAGGTCACTGGATAATGTCCATGTCTTGCAACCACATAGCAAGACAGGAAGCACCAGGACTCTAAAGACTTGGACCTTCGTCCTTTTGCATAGATATCGAGAGCACCACACACACCTTTCCAGCAACCTCACAACCAAATGCCCTCCTAATCTGTCTACTGACTTCATAGGAAGAGTCACCAGAGACATGAATGTCGGGAAAGTAAACCTCTCAACAAGGTCAACACTCTCTTCGCAGACAGACACACTGCTGATGGCTGTGCCTAAGAGGTCATTAAAAACCTGGATCTTGGTTTTATCCAGGACCCTCACAAGCCCGGACACTCAACACTCCTCACTCAGTCTCTCAATAGACCCGATCAGAGCCTCCTTTGAGATCACAGCATCATCAGCAAAGTCGAGATCAGTGAATCTTTCTTCACCAACAGATGCCCCTCAGCCGCTGGACCCCATGACTTTGCCCAACACCCAGTCCATGCAAGCATAGAACAGAATAGGAGCAACCCCAAAATCAACTGGGAAAAACACAGAGGTTCTGCCTCCACTCTGCACAGCACTCACAGTACCAGTGTACAGACCAGTCATGATATCCAGCAACTTTGAGGGAATTCCGGGAAGTCTCAGGATGTCCCACAGGGTAGCTCAATCATATGAGTTGAATGCTTTACAAAAACTGGCAAAGGCTGCAAAGAAACTGCTGATATTCATGTTTCCACTCCATGAGAACTCTCAGTGCCAGCATGCAGTCGATGGTAGACTTCTTAAACGTAAAACCAGAATGCTCCAATCACTGGTAGGGTGAGCAAGTGAGCATGGATCCTATTGAGGATGACCCTAGCAAGGACCTTACCTGGCACCGAGAGCAGTGTTATCCCCCTGTAGTTGCCACAATCCAGGTGATCACCCTTCCCTTTTCAGATAGACACCACAAGTTCTATTTTCCAGTCAGTTGGGATCATGCCCCTTTCCCAAATGGAAGCAAAGATTGCTTGCAAAGCCAGGAGGACAGCCTTACCACCAGCCTGCAGAAGTTCACCCTGGATACCACAGACCCCTGTCTCCTTCTCTACCCTTAGCTGGTTCTCCATCTGTGCAATCTTGGTGAGTTTGGGTTGTTCACAGCTAATTGGAGGATTAGCTTCAAGAACCGTGGACTCAGAGATATCCAACATCCTAGCAGGAGGAACAGCTTTAAACAGCTGCTCAGAGTAGCCAGCCCAGCGGGTCACAACCGCAGTGTCATCTGTAAGGACAATTCCACCAGCTGCTCTGACTGAGACTCTCCAAGGAACTGATTTGGATGTGCATAATAATTCAGTTCCTCTGTAAGCAGGATGTGGGTCGCAATGGGATATTTCAGTTTTTGTTGTCTTTTTTTTATACATTTACAAACATTTCTAAAATCTTACTTTCATGCTGCCACTGTGGGGTATTGAGTGCTGCTGGATGAAGAAAAAATAAGTTTAAATGATTTTAGCATAAGGCTGCAACATAGCAAAATGTAATAAAAGTGATGAAATCTGAATATTTTTTGAATGTTCTAATATCTTTTCTAAAAAGAGCAAAGTAAATGTAGAACACTTATCAATAAACCTAACAATCCTTGTAAAGTAAACACTGCCTCAAAACACATTCTTTTAAAGAAAAGTATTGAACTTGACGGGGAAAGTAGTGAATACATTGTAGTGGACCCAGCAATGATATTATGCTTCCAAGGGCAGATTGAAAATGAGATTACTTTGAAACAGAAAAAGAAGTGTCGTGATAAAGGGTGGCAATGTTAATTTTGGAATGTAGTAGAAATGAGATGGATCATCACATGTGGGACTTAAGATGAATGAGCTTCTCCCAAGCTATCATGAATGAAGCAAAGGAAGCTCCCAGCATATTCTTCCTATAGGAAACACCTGCTTAGTTGTGCCAAGTCATTAAGACTTTAAAGCAAGCCCTTTCCTTGCTATTAGATAGAAATAATAAATACATGGAACTGAGAAAGAAAAGGGAAAAAAACAGCAGCTCATCTCTAAAGGAGTTGCTATAAGAAGACTGAACATTAAATTCCAGTACCTGGTATTAGGAAAGACCAGGAGCAGAGTGTCATCTGCTTTTACATGAGTAGAATTTTAATGATTTAGACCGAAAATCGGGCATTTCCCCCTGAAACACAGACAATCACTTGGGAGGAATTGACTTTGTCCAAAACAAACAAAATCCTGCTTTTTAAGTTCACCTTGATGTATTGGATTTCAGTAGAACAAGGATGTTGTGTTAAGTGTTTTTCAAAATATGTAGTGGACTTTGATAACAGCAGTAATTCATGACTATTGTTTAATGTAAAAATTGGTTGTTTGAAATTTCTTTTTGAGTTTCTTTAAAATTTAAAAATTGAAACCTGTCTTCCGATAATGGTACACTAGAAATGGAAACCTGCTGGAGCACTGGACTCTGCTGACATCACTTCAGTGATCCTCTCGTTAACACAGGTGAGAGTGTTGACGAGGACAAGGCTGGAGATCACTCTGTCATTCTGATTGAGTTACAATAGAGAGGGTCAATTCTTATGAAGAAGGCTTCAAGGCACCCAAGAAAGTCCAGCAAGCACCACAACCGTCTCCTAAAGTTGATTCAGCTGCAGGACTGGGGCACCACCGGTGCAGAGCTTGCTCAGTAATGGCAGCAGGCAGGTGTGACTGCATCTCCTCACACAGTGAGGCAAAGATTTATGGAGGATGGCATGGTGTCAAGAAGGGCAGCAAAGAAGCCACTTCTCTGCAAGAAAAACAGTAGGGACAGAGTGATATTCTTCAAAAGGTACAGAGATTGGGCAGCTGAGGACTGGGGTAAAGTCATTTTCTCTGATGAATCCCCTTTCCAATTGTTTGCCGCATCCAGAAAAAAGATTGTCTAAAGAAGAAAAGGTGAGCGCTACCACCAGTCCAAAGACTGTCTAAAGAAGAAAAGGTCCTGTGTCATGCCAACAGTAAAGCATCCTGAGACCATTCATATGTGGGGTTGCTTCTCAGCCAAAGGACTGGGCTCACTCATTGTTTTGCCTAAAAACACAGCCATGGATAAAGAATGGTACCAAAACATCTTCCAAGAGCAACTTCTTCTAACCATCCAAGAACAGTTTGGTGATGAACAGCATGACATAGCCCTGTGCCATAAGACAAAAGTGACAACTAAGTAGCTCGGGGAGCAAAACATTGAAATTTTGGGAACATAGCCAGGAAACTCCCCAGACCTTAATCCCATTGAGAACTTGGGGTCAATCCTCAAGAGGCAGGTGGACAAACAAAAATCCATAAATTCTGACAAACTCCAAGCATTAATTATGCAAGAATGGGCTGCCATCAGTCAGAATTAGGCCCAGAAGTTGATTGACAGCATGCCAGGGCGAATTGTAGAGGTCTTGAAAAAGCAGGGCCAACACTGCAAATATTGTCTCTTTGCATAAACTTAATATAATCTTCTTTAATAAAACCCCTGTGTGCGTCCATGTGTCCGTGTGTGTGTGTCTTCTGGTGAAGTGCGCATGTGCGGGGCACAGTGCGATGCTTCAAAGGCTGCCTGATGCGTCACAGAAGACAGAGAGGGCGGGGCCTATAAAATATTGCGTGGCCGATCCGATGTCGGTAAATGAGGTAAGACCTATAACGTAAGGCACGAAAAATCCAATCGGGTACTGAGACGCGGAGACCAGCTTCCCCAAAGAGGTGGGATTAGTGTTTGTTGTTGTGCAAGTGTTCACTCTGAGGATGACAGATTTGCGATTATGAAGGTTGGCCCAGTAAAGAGTAAAGTGTCAGTCGTTGAAGGGGTTTTCCTAAATATACGAATTTTCATGATATTACAATAGGATGACTTTTAAAAGTAGATTTATTTTCGCGCACATAAAATCTGTTGCTGGGGGATACAATAATCAGCTGCACGCCAGCACAGATTAAAATACTTGCTGGGGAACTGCACAGTACTTGCTGGAGAGACCCCACAGGCACGATTATCAGCTTCACACCACACATTACATCAGTTGCTGGGGAGACTCTGCTGATTGCCCATTGTTGTAAAAAAAGAAAATTAAACGCATATTACGGACATCAAAGCCAGTAGTACTGTCAGAGAAAATTACAGGCATTTTACGGAAATACAAACCAGTATTACTGCAAGAGAAAATTAAAGGCACACAATACAGTGACGCATATTACAGCCACATACAAGCCAGTATTACTGTAACAGAACATAGACTGTCCCTTGCCATTTAATATAGACTGTTCCTACTAATGTTTATGCACTACTGTTCTAGCGCCCGTTATGTAACGGGCTTAATAACTAGTTGTCAATAAAAGCCTTTGAAACGTTCAAAATGCTTGTAATTATACCTCAGTATACCACAGGAACATCTGACAAAAAGATCTAAAAACACTGAAGCAGCAAACTTTGTGAAAACATACTTGTGTCATTCTCAAAACTTTTGGCCACGACTGTAATATATTTCAAAATAGGATGAAACAAATTATTGCAAATATAATAAGAAAACAAATCTTAGGTTCTGACAAGTGAGTTCCATTTAGTGCATATTTATGTGAACATGAATATGTGAGTATGTGAATTTCCCCTTGGGATTAATAAAGTATCTATCTATCTATCTATCTATCTATCTATCTATCTATCTATCTATCTATCTATCTATCTATCTATCTATCTATCTATCTATCTATCTATCTATCTATCTATCTATCTATCTGTGACATCCCACTGGAATAGTCAGATATATTTACGTTTGTTTCAATGCACTGGAATTAATCTACTTTAAAGGAAGTAATGGGCATTCTATTATCATACCTGTTATCTGACTTGTTGAGTTGGGTGTATTTATTCATTAAAACTGATCACTCAACAAAGAATGATATGTCACCTGTCACAACAAGTATTATAAATAAAACTCCAAACCAACACTAGCAAATGAATGATACGTACAAATGATTTGTACAGACATTATGCAGAGTGAAGTAGACCAGACAAAAGCAGCGGGTACTTCAGCTGAAGATAAGTTAAAGCCATGGAGTGCAGAAAAACTAAATATGGATTCAAATGTTATTGTTGCATGGTATAAAAGCAGATGTGGACATTTAGGTAGACAACATATAAAATCTTTTTAAAATAGCATATCATTACAGGGCTGGCAAGTTCATCATAAGATCATTCTCTGTCTGGTCTCTCCCCTTAGACCAGTTTTCCAAGTGTATTTCCCTAAGGAGAAGACATCTCCTGACAACTCAACTCCAAGGATCTGCAGGGTATATTCGCCCATCGGACAATCCAAGGTCAGAATCTGTACATCTACAGCATGTCCGCTTTATTTTACTTATTTAACACACTTGCCAAGTGAAACTGTGAAAAAATGAGAATTCTCAAAGGCTGATCTTTGATGGCTCACAAAACTTAAAAGAGATTGTCATTTATGTTTCATTTAAGAATGAACTTTCTCACAGATGTTCCTCCTAAAATTCCTTAGAAGAAACACCTTTAGATAAAAAAGAGACATAAGATACAACTGAGGTAAAAGGAGTCAAAATTCAGAATGTGGTTTGAAAAGCATATTATATTTTATGAGATCTCTTTCTAGTCTTGTTTTAATCTTTTGCAAGACTGCATGTTTTTACTTATTATTGGACTGATGCCTTTATCCAGGTGACTTGCAACATTTGAGATAGGAATGGTTACATTTATTTTGCTAATTGGAGCACAGGCAGATGAAGTGACTTTCTCATGGTCACATACTGGTGTCAGTACTGGGATTTGAACCCACAAAGCCCAAAGTCTTATGCCACACTTCCTGCCTTGTCTTCCAGAATGATTGTGATCTACTTGGAGCACAGCAATACAAGTTAGAGTAACCAATAGTATTATACAGAAGCAAGGATTACATTTTTTTAACCAGAATGAAATGTTTTATTACTACCGTTCATACATTTCACCGTATATTACTGAGCACACAATGCAAATCCTTTCAAATTGCAAGTAAAAATGTCAAGACACTACTTGGAAAAATCTAAGGCCATTGTATGACTTTGCTGAGATCTCTAATGAAGCTGAAGAGGAGACACTCCTGAGAATACCGGAGTGCTTTATCTCAGGAGAAAAATCTCAAAAGTATGAGCCAAAAGACAATGTCTCCATTTTATTTTTTTCTGATCTCATTGTTCTCAAGATAAACCAAAAAGATATTAGGAAGATCTCTTTTTTGATTTTTCATTCCTATGAGTATTACTGTTGGTATAAAGGAGTCCCAGTAGCATTTCTTGACACACTTCTGCTGAATGATTTGTTGGCTAAAAGTCCTCAGTTTTAGTCTGTCAAACATAGTCCTGTCTGGCACTCATTTTTGCTTTAATTCTCTCCTTTGCTACTACCTTCAGGGGGTCCAGAGTTTGTCCCAAAACTGAACCTGCCCTTTTAATTAGCTTGTTGATTTGGTGGGCCAACCAGCTGAACACACCATAGTGTAGGAAATTGCACTTGCCATCAGAGAATTGTAGAAGATGTTAAGGATGTCTTTGCCCAAGATTTCCTCTCATATTCTAAGTATACATATACAGTACAATAACTACAACTATAACTTCTGTGGTAATCGAAAAGTAGATGCATGGATTTACTAAGTGCTCTTGTTTCATTTGCGAATGGGACAGCCTGGCTAAAAAATCTCATTACTTTGAATAGAACTGGCCGACAATAAATAATTGTTTCCAAGGAAGAAAAGTGTGGCATGTAAACCACTTGTCAATCAAAAAAAGACATTTTTCCTCCTCTTCATATAAAACGTGAGCCGAAGAAAAATTTTGTCATTGCAATGAACAAGAAAGGTGAAAGATTTTGATATTTAAGACAGATGTTTCCACGAATAACTGATGTCAAGTGGTTCATAGATCTGCTAGTGGGGCTGGAGAAAATCATATAGAATGCATTGAAGGATGCTATTAAGAATTTTCTTGGTAATTTCAGAGCACCAAACTATGTGCAGCTGGTTGACAACATGCATCAATCATACAAAACACCGAATCGCAACATATCGCTAAAGATTTATTTTCTGCACTCATAGTTGGAATTCTTCCCTGCTAATCTTGGTCCAATCAGCGATGGACTTGGTGGAAGGTTTCATCAGGATACCACAATGATGGGAAAGTGGTATCAGGGCAGATGGAATCCATCAGTGCTGGCTGACATGGAAAAAAGAAGCATCCGATGCTGTATACAAACAAAAGTCTTTTATAAGTCCAGCCGCTCTGACGTGTCTACTGTACAAAAATGTTTCTGTGTGACACATCCAGGGAGCAGTGGCTTGGGACCAAAGACAAGTAACATGAAACACTGGAGTAGAATTTGGCTTCCTCTTTGACAGAATCATCTTCAGTTTTTTGTACAAAACTCTTCTGCTCATACAGAACATTCCATTCCAACTTCCCATTTGACCAGTCATCATTGCGTAGTACTAGTGGCACACTACATGACTATGAGTTACACAGTGTGTCTAATTCAACAGCTGCAGTTTCTGGGTCTTTTTTCCTTGAGTATGTCACATTACATGATTGGTAATTGCAGGGAGGACAGATTACGACTCACTCATGACCTTTCAAGCAGTTTCAAAAGTATAGCAAGCTCACTACATTTTGACAGCCAATCAACAATAATATATTTTAGTTATATAGTTCCTTTCCCATGGTTAAACAATGTACCGTGTGATGGTGCTAGTGGCTCTACTAATGTTTTCTAGGTGTGGCGAGTTCACAGTCTTGGCCCATCTTTTTGCTTTTTTCATTCCGTCATGGTACAAGACATCAGACAGATGAGTTTCTCCTCAGCTTTTGTGTACTCCAACACCCTGATTTTTCTTCTTTATGGATTGTACTTCTACTTCACATTGGCTATCAGCTATCATCTGTTACACAAAATAACTCATGTCTATGACTTATGTCTGAATGAAACCTGTTTGATTGTGTTGTACTGAGCTGCAGATGGCTATTACCGAGGTGCTGGGGGTGTCACACTACACGAAGGGTGGTCATGAGCAAGCACAAGCATGGCAACTGTACACAGCTCCTTAAGATCATGCAAGTGAAGGATACAGCTGAAAATCACGGAAAACTCGCATATTGTGATGCTGGATTAACTCATATAAACTTATCACATAACTGAGATCTTCTATTATAAACCTTTGCCCTCCAGTGATTCTTAAACAATTCTGCTCTGCTTGTAGAAGGACAGATAATGTAGAATAAGTTGAATTATTACAAAAGAACTTGGACAGAATATGGGCTTGGGCAGATTTTTATCAGATGAAATTTAATGTGCTGCAAGTAAATGTAAAGTATTACGCAAAGGAAGTAGAAATATTTGATTTGAATATACAGATGGGGGTGTGAAACTTGAAAGTACATATCATGAGAAGGACCAGAGAGTCATAATGGACTTGTTGCTATTTACATTTAGACAGTGTATAGAAGCAATCAAGAAGGCTAATAGGATGTTAGGGTATTTATCACAATATGAGGAGAACAAGTCAAGGGAAGTTATGCTAAAGTTATATAACACACTACTGAGGCATTATTTGAATATCATGTGTACAGGTTTGGTCTCCATATTATAGCTGTGCTATAAAAAGTCTGGAGGAGATCACCTAGTCTGATTCCAGGATGGAGATGTATGAGTATGAGGAGAGATTGAAATTAAAGTTTCAGTTTAAGTAAATGGAGAATAAAAGATGAATTGATTGAAGTGTTTAACATTATGAAGGTAATTAGTAAATTGGATCCCAGCTATTACTTTAAGATAAGTTTGTCATCAAAAACTCTGGGACATGGTTGGAAACTTGTTAAGAGCAAATTTCATACAAAGTTGAGGAATTTGTTTCTTCACACAAAGAACCATGGAAGACGCATGGAATAAATTACCAAGTATTATGGTGGAGAGCAGAACTTTAGGCACCTTCACATCTTGACTCAATGTTATTTTGCAGAATCTATGAGAATAATCATGCAAAAAGATGTCATCAAAACTGATCTAATTTTCAAATGTTCTTTACCTGTCATATTATTACCACCATTAATAAATCCATCCATCCATCCATTTTCCAACCCGCTGAATCCGAACACAGGGTCACGGGGGTCTGCTGGAGTCAATCCCAGCCAACACTGGGCACAAGGCAGGAACCAATCCTGGGCAGGGTGCCAACTCACCGCAGCCATTAATAAATTCTCACTGTAAATATATCAGAGTGGGGCTGAAAGTGACAGACATGGTGAAATTATTAAGTAATATCTGATAGTCCTGAAAAATATGATATTGTGATTAGAATTTTCATCTATTGACTCAGACCTGGTTGAAAAATGACATCACCTGCTTCAGTCACATCTTGATACTTCATTGTGAGAAAATGGCCATCAGCGACATACTGTTGCAAACATATGTGGTGGTCAAGTTTATTGTGAAGGAAGAAATCACTTTGGTAGGACTTTTATATTCACATGGAGATACCTACATGGGCACTAGCAGTGTCAGGCAGTGGGCAAAACACTTCAGAGCTGAGAACACAGAAATTTCAGATAAGCCCTGTAGAAGCAACCTGTCTACAAAATGTCTCTACTTAGAGCAACAAAGAAAGAATTAATAAGTTTGAATTACCATCTGACCATCAGGAAAATCTCAGAGGAAATTTGAGTAGGGCCTATGGTCTAGGACAGGGGTAGGCAACGTCGGTCCTGGAGTGCCACAGTATGTGCAGGTTTTTGTTCCAACCCAGTTCCTTAACGAGAACTCAATTATTGCTGATGAAGCACATATTGCTTAAGTGACATTTTGATGCTTCATTTTAGTGGTCTCGCTTGTTAAGGTTCTCCAACCTTAATTGCTTATTTCAATCTTAAACTGCTGCATTCAGTGTTTTAATTGCTCCTTATTAGCAATAAGATGTAAAAGACAAAGAAGCCAGCAGTTCTCCAGCTAGCTTTTTTCCAATTACATCTGTGTGTGTTCATCATGCACGGTTTGATTTAATAAAACACTTAATAGAAAAATGTGACAGACTGAAAATGATCTGTTTTAGGCTTCAAATCATTTGGATGATATCCTTGGAAAGGAAAAAAAATCTACGATATAAAAGCCTTACATTGCACAGACTAACAAGCCATAAAATTAAATAAGGTCTGAGATTGGCAATGATTGGTTTCTAATTAAGCAATTGGGTTAGAATGAAAACCTGTAGCCACTGCGGCTCACCAGGACCGACATTGCCTACCCCTGTTTTACATCTTATTGCTAATAAGGAGCAATTAAAACACTGAATGCAGCAGTTTAAGATTGAAATAAGCAATTAAGGTTGGAGAACCTTAACAAGCGAGACCACTAAAATGAAGCATTAAAATGTCACTTAAGCAATATGTGCTTCATCAGCAATAATTGAGTTCTCATTAAGGAACTGGGTTGGAACAAAAACCTGCACATACTGTGGCACTCCAGGACCGACGTTGCCTACCCCTGGTCTAGGAGATGATGAACGTTTTAATATTTTCAGCATTGATTGCTAAACACATATTTTAATGAAAATTTGCCACAATGCTATTCTATCAAAGAAGATGACCTGATGTCTGCCACAATGAGATCTTTAAATAATGGAAAAATGCATTGATTAGGAATAAAAGAAAGGTTATGTAGGTTTGATTTACTTGAAGTTATGTATTTGCTCTAAAATCCTTATTAAATTTATAACTTTTGGTAATATGTGTTCTTTTTTTCAACTCTTTTATTTTTGCCATAATTTTTCTTTCACTTAAAGTATGTTGCTGATTTTCCAGTTGACATTTCCATACTGCTCCAGTGCTATTGAGAAAATGGGGAAAGCCTTTGGATTGGAAAATTGGATAACTCTCCAAGGCACAGTCACTTTTATACATTTGTCCTTACCTCACTTTGAGTTCTTTGTTTATTTCTGACCTACTGTGATGTTTCCAGGATCTTCTCTGCCTCCCCTCAACTGGGTTCAGAAAATGTATAGAAGACTTGTATTAATTTAATGAATTTTACTTTTGTAGGTTATTGACTCCTGTGGCTGATTTGTTAATTATGTGCTAAGAGTACTTAGTTGAAAATGTTATTATAAGATTTTTGTATCTTGACACTATTTTGGCTTTCATTTTGGATATAAGAGACACATTTTAGGGTCTTGTGGGTAACGTGTTTCTGTTTTAATCATTGTCTCTCCAATTTCAGTTGTAATTCAGTTGTAAGTACTGCTTTTTTGTATTTATTTGTTTAATGCAATCAATATTTGGTGACAAAAAAATGTTATTTTTGTCCCATTTTTAAACCATAGTTTTATAATGAGAATGGAATGGTAATGTATGAAAAATTTCGACAAATTCCATCATTTATTATACTGTATAATATATTGTTTTAGGAATTGTTTCCCCAAAATTGAATGGCTTGGACACTCCTTGTTATTTGACTAAAGAGAGATTGCATTTCCTCTATCTAACAGTAGATGGCACTGTGTACAGTAAATACCTTTCTGAAGTAAGTTTGTCTTTGCATGCATATTCATTACAGTAATAGGCAAAAGAAAACGAAAAGGAAGCACCTGCTTCACTCTGCCATCCCCTTTACTTATACCTCTGCCTGGTACAAGTATTCACTCCTTTCAAGTCAGTATTCTGCTTAGGCTCTGTCATGCATGGGGATAGTGAATGAACAGCCTCTTCAAGTCCAGCCACAGCTTTGGCTTTATGCTTGGGATTGTTGTCTTATTGGATAACCAGTCTTCCCCCAAGGTGCAGGTTTCTTGCAAACCACATCAGGTTTTCTTCCAGGATTTCCCTGTATTTTGTTTCATGGTAGGATGGTGTGTTTTTTACAATGTGCAGTGTTCAAACATGGTATTTAGTTGGATGGCCTCGAAGATCAATTTTGGTCATATCAGACCACAGAACCTTCTTTCAGCTGGGTTTAAAGTCTCTCATGTGCTTTCTGAAAAACTCTAGCTGAAATATCAGGTGCAGTTGACTCACCACAGAAGCTTGTTGATGTTGCATCCTCTTTTGCTTTATCCATCACCTTTTCTTGTAAGAAGCGAGTGAGAGAATAAGACTGAAAAAAAGCTAACTCTTAGAAATACCATACATTTACAGCTGACCTGACACTGTTTGTTTTCAAATAATATTGCATTAGATCGACAATGTTTTCTGATTGGTACTATTCAGGTCTTAAAATGATTTCTTCAAAATGTCACATACTGTATATTTGTCTCTTTCTTTTTTGACATCATGCATCAGAAGGCGTGAGCTTATTCAGTGTGGCAGGAGAACGCGGGTGACCGATTGCTTGTGCTACAACAAGCTTGACTTGCACAGAGTGCCACTGAGAAAATAAGAGTGTTCATGGCTCACCTTGCAGAGGAGCTTCATTGTCACATCTTACAAGAAAAGGCGATGGATAAAGCAAAAGAGGATGCAACATCGACAAGCTTCTGTTCCAAGACCGCCACTTCCCCAGCCCCTTCAGTGTAGTAGTAACCACAGCACAGAGAGAAGTGTGTACATTGCAACAGGTACACACGTCGTAAATATATAAAGGACGGTCCTTGGGTGTGATACGAAGAAGGCAGATTCACCAGCGTTTGTGTGTCAGCTTTTATTCATCCAGATTAGAGAATTTCCAGTTCCATTGTCTCAAAACACCACTCACATCTACAGTTTTTCCCAGTTACAGACTCAAATCAAATGTATGTTTTTATTGTATATTATTAACAATACTGCGTTGGGCTGGCGCCCTGTGTTGGCTGGGATTGGCTCCAGCAGACCCCTGTGACCCTGTAGTTGGGATGTAGCGGGTTGGATAATGGATGGATGTTAACAATAAGAGCAGCTCTCTACTCAAAATGGTAAATTTGCTGGGGAGCCGGTTTTGAACTCACGACTTCCGGATTACAAGTCAGCAGATCTTACCGCTACACCATGGAAGCTGTCATATTGTACTTGCACCTTTTGTGAAAGTGTTCATTTGATATTTGGCCATCAGCCTTCACACATTATACAGTTCATGTCTACATTTTGTTATTTATTACTAAAACATGAAAAACGTTTCTGTTTTAATGATGTGTTTACACAGATTGTTGTAGACACAAAACACACGTCAAATTATTTCCCCTTACAATTCTGGGATAATCAATCAAGGCAGGAACTGGGAGAAGTTTTTGCCCGTTCTGAGGTGGTGGTGGGGTGGGGTGGGGGTGGGGATTGGTATAACAGGCTGCTTGGGCTTATCAATGCATTTAGAAGACAAAAGAGGCTGATGGAGAGGTCCGAAGGGATTTAAGGTGGGCTGGAAATTATGAGTTTTTTCGTTGGCTCTGGTAATTCTAGTGTTAACTGCTGCTTCACCACCACAGTCTAGTTCAATGTTCTTAAACCTGCCACTCTTGTGTAGATTTGTTGGTCAATCTCTCTCAGTCCACTCTACTGTCACTCGTGAACAAGACTGCATTACCTGAAATCCTACACTTGGACTAGATGCTTAGATTCCTTACCAGAAACAAACAAAAACTATGGGACAAGGGAGAGGAAAAATGCTGCAGTGTGTGCAAAGCCTAATGAGGTGAAGAGGACAACATTGTTGTCAAATAGCAGATGTTCAACCCTTAGGTTCTGAAACTGGAAACCTCATAGGCCTTGGCTGTACAGTACTTTGACATCTTGTCTTTGAAAATCAGAGGCAGACAGGAAAGGAGAGGAGAGGAGAGGTTTAGATAAGAAACAAGTCCTACTGGAGTGTCGAGGACATAATGAAAAGTCTCTATTCAATAGGAAGAATGCAAACAAAACTCATTCTATTAATACATGGGGGGAAGGACACACATCATACTTGTCTACTACCATATATATAATTGCAAACTACTTTAAAAAGTTGTCAGATACCAATCTCACACGAACACATATGCTATATAATAGGCACAAGATTAATTTAAATTGCAAAATGCACCAAAAAGAATCCTGACTGTCCAGACAAAACCCATCTGAATGTGAAGATAATAAGGAAAACAATGCTGTACACACCTGTAAATGTCCTGTGATGGAAGTGCCTTTTCTTAGTGGAGAAGCCCTGTTTTGTGCCATTTGCTATATCAGTGGTTCGCAAACTGTGGGGCAGGCCCCCCTAGGGGGGCGCGAAGATGTGAAAAAAAGAAAACAAGAATCGAAAATATGAAAAATACATCTATTGAAACCAAAACAAATTAACTTAAACTACATTCTGATACTAGAAAAATAAATATAGAGTTAGATAAATGTTGATAAAAGTTAAGTATAATAAAATATGCATTTATGATATATGATTAATTAAAAAAGAACAAATTGGTATTCGTGGGCTCCTTTCAAAAAAATGTTAGGGGGGTGCGATTAAAACTGTTATGAAAACTTGGGTCGCAAATACTTAAAGGTTGAGAAACGCTGTGCTATATGATTAATCTAAAGTGCCTGCGTGAAAAGTGGAAGCATTACATTGCTTAGTCCAACTACTTTAAATCATATTATAGATTCAGAGTTTGCATTAAGGTATAAAAATTACTGGAGTAACTGTTTTGACATATGTGTTAAAAACAGCATAAGGTAATTAAAACCAAATGACCTTGTTTGCTAAGCATATCAGTAAAAATTGCATTAAAACTTATAGCTTTATCAGCATTTAACCATCCCATCTGTCCACTTTTAGATCAAAGCTGCAGATATCCCCCTTCCTTATATCCTTCCTGGCTTAAAGCAGTCTCATCACAGATCAAAAATCAGAGTCCAGTAAGGCTTCTTTCCTGTTTTGTACTTTAAGAGCTAAGCTATCACTTAGAAATAAGAAAGGCGTTGCTTTGGACTTGCCTATGTAACATGAAGTATTACACAAACAAACTGTAGAACCTTCTGCACTTGTAGGAGCTCCACCTGGCTGCCATTACCATGGATTCCACTCCCTATGAATTATTTTTGTGCTAATTTCCTGTAATGGTGCTGTAATAGGACTGCCAGCAAAAGTTGCTACAATTCACTACAATGAATTTAATCCATCCATTCTTTCCTTTTCAAACCCAATTCACAGTTGCGAGGAGAAGACTTTTTTTACCAAATATGAACAGAGTTTATAAGGTTGAGGTAATTATAGAGAGACGTAGAAAGAAAAGCTAAATTAAATTCTACAACCTACTGGACCTGCTATCTGGCATTCGTGCCCCAGTTTCCCTGGGTTCCGCAGTTGTTTTGTTGGCTTTGTGATTTTGTTCTCTGGATAATGGAGGTCTGCGGTGGATTGGTTCCTGCCTTGTGCCCTGTGTTGGCTGTGATTGGCTCCAGCAGACCCCCGTGACCCTGTGTTTGGATTCAGCAGGTTGGAAAATGGATGGATGGATAATGGAGGTGACTTTGAGAAAAGGCTTCAAAAATATAAGCCAAAATGTCATAACCAATAATCTGTCCTATGTTTAGTCAATCTTAAAACTAAATCAAAAATCAAAGTTGAAGCCAAAAAAGCACTAACAATGAATAATAATAATAATCATGCAGCAAATTCTTTAGGTTTATCTGCAAACTCGGTTGACTAGGAAGTACACAGTGTCAACCTTTTATCTTGTTGTGGTGATATATCAGCACCATTGAGGGTTGTTGCATAGCAATGGCAAAGCAACTGATGCCCAAAGTGATGGCACCCAATATGTAGCTATTAGAAAATTACTGCCAATCAGAAAAAAGAAGGTCAAAAAATATATTTAGATAAAAAATGTAACTAACAGAGCTCAAGGAAATTACAAAATAATTTAAAATGAAATCAACATTCTGAAGGTTGTATATTATTACTCTCACCCTCTTTGATGGTTTTCTTTTGCTTTAGAAGTTTACTTTATGCCATGATGCATTTTGTGGTTTGGTCACTAGAATCAGTCATCAATTGCTAGGATGCAGCATCCTGGAAGATGTGATGAGTGATGTCATGTCCACAGCAATAAAAAGCTGGGCTTTTGCTTTAATGTGTATTATTGATACAATATTTCTGTGTGCTCTTTCTTTTGAATTTCCAGTTATGATCTTTTCAGCCTAATTATTCTGAGTTACAGTTTTAATTTCATTTTGGCTTTAACACACTATTTGTCTGACTTCATGGTGTTAACCTCTACTAAATTCTATGACTACATTGCTTTCTCAATCAAAAACATAGCGGGTTGCCATTTCCATTTTGCGGCAGAACGAGCTTCTGCAGTATGCATTTCTTCAAACTTCATGTGTTAAGTGTAGCCTCTCATATTCTGAAACAAATTATGCTTTCCCCAACTTACTTCCCATCTCTAAACTTAATGATACTCTAAAGGAGGAGTCTATAAACACCTTCTGGGGTTCATTTCTATCTTTCTGGTTGCCTTGAGAACAATAAATGACTGATATTGAGGAATATCATTGTTAGAGGTTTAAGTACCCTAAGCATATGACAGGTGGTCTGGCCTCTCCCCAGGCCAACCTTCAGCTGAACTGCCCTGCTTGCCCATAGCAAGTATCCAACATATCTTTATGAAGTCCTCCTCCAAGAGCTCTTTCTGAGGCATCCTCTGTATTGGCTCAGCAGCCACCCAAAACCAAGGGGAACATTTAGCTTTTAACAGAAGCACAATAATTAAATAAATATTATAACAAAACAACCCCCTTCAGATACCCTCCAGAATTACTAAAAAAGAAAGAAAAAATCTGACTTGGCCAAACATAAAACAGCAGTCCCAGTCACAGTAAGGCATTATAAAGGCATATTGTCTTAGGTATGAAGGAGACCCACTAGGGTGTTTTGACACACTTCTGTTCAATACTAGATTACACTAATAAATTTCAATCCATCAGTACTTAAATCATTCAAAAGATAAAAAAGATGAATGGATAGATTTATTTTCGTATATTTGCTCTTGCTAAAATAGATTCTCTTAAAGACAGTTTCATGGTAGTCGTGTTCTTCATATTCTGTACACAATTAAAAATGCCCTTCTTCTTGGCACTAAATGAATAAACGTTTTCTAGTCCGAGTGGTGATGTTATTGTTACAGATTCATCTGATGTTTCAATTTAGAAAAAAGGAATAGTGACTCTAATACAGTGGAACCTTGGTTCACGAACGTCTCTGAACACATACAAATCAGGTTACGACCAAAAAGTTTGCCAAACTTTTGCAACTTTTCACGACCACACACTCGGTATACAAACAAGCCGATGATTTTTGCACAAGTCTCTCCCTGTGCATTCCCTGTGCAGCGAGCGAGAGAGAGAGAGAGCATGTGAGAGAGAGAGAGAGCATATGAGCGAGCGAGAGAGAGAGAGAGCGCATGAGTGAGCGAGAGAGAGAGCGTGAGGGAGCGAGAAAGAGAGAGAGCACGCACGAGAGAGAGAGCATGTGAGAAAGCAAGCGAGAGAGAGAGAGAGAGAGAGAGACACACACACACGTGAGAGAGAGGGCTGGCCGCATAAGGCCAAGAAGGCAGTTAAAGAATGCACTGGGCTTGTTAAAGAGACTGATTCGAGCATTGTTTTAACCTCGTATTTAATGAAGACTTTTTTCTATTGGATTTTAACCTCCACTTCACTTCTGTTTACAGCGATCGGTTCGTAGCGTGCATTGTTGCAATGTTACTTTTCTTGGTTGTTTATTAAATTACAGATTTTTCAAATGTTCATTTTTTTCCCTGTGCTTAAAACTCAATAAAAAAAAAAGTGTTTTTAGTGAGTGGTTCGTAGCGCTGTAGCGCAAACTCTTGCAATGTTAGTTTTCTCTGTTGTTCAAGGTTTTCTCAGTGTTATTCAATGTTTTAGTTTACTATTACGCTGTGCATTCTATGGTATAATTAACTATATTTGTACTTAAAAATCTTTAAAAAAAAATATATTTACATGCAGTTTGTACAGTCTGGAACGGATTAATTGTATTTACATACAATCCTATGGGGGAAATTACTTCGGGTCACGACCAAATCGGGTTACGACCAGAGGATTGGAACGAATTATGGTTGTGACCTGAGGTTCCACTGTACCGAGAAGGAGGAAATCATTTTAGGATTCCTCCTATTGGATGTTTCACATCAGCTATGTGTCTCATATTATTTACTGTACTCTAGTTGAACTCGATTCTAATGAGTCATATTTATCATTTTCTATTCTTTTAAAACTTTTGGCCCTTTCCATCCTAAATACTACTAGTGTAAAGTATCACAGTTCACTAGTCTTTTCTTCACACAGGGAGGTCTACTGGGAAGGGGTTTAAGAACTCTAAATACTTCAGAAACTGGATTAGACTCTTTTAAGAAATGACCAAGAGGCATGTCACCCAGGACATGCCCCTAAGGGTCACAAAACCTCCCCAAGAAAGTCAGAAGTCCAAATTAGAAATTCTAATATCATTTACACCCCCAAGTAGGGAGCAATAAAGAAAGATGTGAAAGGAAGTTGGCAAGTTTAATGCTGACTACTAAAGAGTCAAGGATTCTGATCAAGAGAGATACAGTATCTGTTTATCTGTTGTCAGCTGAAGGCCTGGCTTCACATCGAAAAAAAGAAAAGACCCAAAGAGTCCAAAGGCTAAATTTGCATAAGAACATAGAACATAAGAAATTTGACAAACAAGAGGAGACCATTCAGTTCATCAAGCCTTATTTGTTTAGCTAATAGCTAAGCTGTCCCAATATCTCATCCAGATTCTTCTTAAAGGTTGTCAGGATTTCTACTTCTGTCTTGGTAGTTTGTTCCAGAGTCCCACAACTCTTTTTGTAAAGAAGTGCTTCCTGACTTCAGTTTTAAATGCACTTCCCCTTTAATTTCCATTGATGTCCTCGCGTACGTGATTCTCCCTTAAGCTGAAAGAATGTTGTTGGATCTACTCTATCATTCAATGCCTTTCAGGCCTGGATTAGGTCACCACGCAGTCGGCTCTGCTAAAGACTAAACAGGTTTAATTCTCTGAGTCTGTCAGAGAGAATAACTGCGTAGGGAGAGTACAAATCCAGGTGTCCTGTCTTGTACATGGGATGGCCCATCCACTTTTTTCTTAAACACTCATTACAACAGTCTACTGCTTACCATCCTTTAACTCAAGATCAAGACCAAACATTTTCTTTCTTTCTTTCTTTCTTTCTTTCTTTCTTTCTTTCTTTCTTTCTTTCTTTCTTTCTTTCTTTCTTTCTTTCTTTCTTTCTTTCTTTCTTTCTTTCTTTCTTTCTTTCTTTCCAGTCCCTGATAAACGTCACCTACTGATTCCCAAGCTTAGTGGTGCTATGGTTCATTCTCCACATTCTCCTTGTAAGACCTCCATCAATTATACCTTACAACTCTCCACCTGTGAGTCACACACTGACCTGTAGGCCTTTGGTCAGATGTGTGTCTCCAGGGTTCAAAACAGCTTCATTCTGAGGTGGTCATTGGATGATACAAGAAATGAAAGATACAGAGCATTTATTGGAATCATTGGCATATACACACATTCTGTGTTTTGAAGTTTATAATAGAGTAAATAAAGTTCACAGAATAGCATTATAGTTGTGAACGAGGAACAGACATGTGTGGGGAATGCATGCACGTGCACAAGAACAGTGAGGGAAGATATAGAGAAATTACACCTGATCGGAAAATGATGCACAGTACACATACAGTATTCCCAAGAAGATCTGTTTGAAGATCGGTCTAGAAGAAAAGGCTGACCATATACTTGTAAAACTGCAGCCTAAACCACTAGGGGTTGCCTTTTGACCGGTCTTCAGGCTACTAGGTATTTTGAGCCTCTGAGCATTCGGTACAGTGAGGAAAACGGTGCTTTCTTTTGTATATAGTAGTATAGTCAGACATACCTCTGTTTGTATATATTTTTGTATTTTAAGGTAATCTGTGGTTTGGGTTGTGTGCTTTTTGACTGCATTGTTTTTGTGCCTGATTTTTCACTTTTGATTTTTAAATTGTAATTCTCTACATACTTTGTGAACTAGGGTAGTGGAGTGGGGAAGAAGATACTATTTGTGCATATTTCTTTTCCATCTCCTTTGATTTGGAGCCTCTATAATTATTGTAAATAACACCTTCAGTTGTTTTTGCTTATTTTTGTTAATGTTCTTGCAGTGAACTATGCATGTAATTACAAGACATATTCTTGCAAATATTTTTGCCATTTCTGGCATAAAACCAGAGTCTCTGTTTTTGAACAACAATTTTGTATGTCTCAATCTCTCATCAACTGGTCTCTTAGTTATGATACCAGATGGCTGGAGTCTGAATCTGTCCAAAGGTGCCATTGCCTGGGGCATCACTATTCCAATTATCATGATTTTAGTTTATTTTCTTTCATTCACAACTCTATTAACAGAAACCTTCATTAGTTTTTTTTTTCTTCTATCCACAAGGGAGAATTACCAACTTGGGGCTCCCAGCAGTCCCTTAGAATATAGAGCCTTTTGGGGTTGGAGGGGCTTCACCATATGTCAATGGACAGATCAATGTAATGAACTACCACTTCAATCAACAGGGTGATCTAAGGTAATTATTCTTCAATACACAGCTCATTATCCAACCATTTGTTCATAGCTGAACTTCATAATCTACTCCAGGGCTGTGATGACAAGCAGAGTATTGAATGTCATGTCATTTTCTAACATGCTTAATCCAGACTTTGTTGCAGGCAGTGCTGGAGCCCATCCTAGCCAGCACTGGGCATAAGACAGGAACAAACCCAGTAAATTGCAGGGCAAAAACACACATACTCACGCACCAGGGCCAATTTAGTGTCACCAGTCCACCTAACCTGCATGCCTTTGGACTGTGGGATGAAACCAGAGCACATGGGGAGAACATGCAAACTCCATGCAGGGAGGATCTGGGATGTGAACCCAGGTCTCCTTACTGCGAGGCAGTAGCACTATCACCATGCCACTGTGCCACTCAGGAGTATTGAATGTATTCAATAATTCAATATTTTGCTGCCTTGAAATGCATTCTGGTCTTCTTTGTAAAATGACTTATGATGGAGCACTTTGTAAAAGGTGATATTTAAAGCAAAGGCAATAAAGATTATGTTTAAAGGAGTAGAAAAGCTTCTCAACAACCAGATCAGCAAAGCTTATAGCATGTGTGTAGATTACACGCCCAATGCTTGCTCCTGACATGTTCTGTTAAATGATTGCACCTAAGGAGCTTCCTCGTGGTGCAGGTACTTACTGATTTGACCAAGCAAAGCATACCACCACTGTTTTCTTCAATATTTGCAGGTTCCCCCCACATATCTTATTCAACTAGTTTACATTTCCCCTGGCACTTTCATTATTCTGCTACCTCTTTCAGTTGGGCTGAATTAGAATTTGGCGTCTTTGTTGTTTATGTTGCTATTGCTTAATGTCCCATTAGCACTGGGACTACAAGATGAAAAGTAAATAAATAAAAAAATGAACTGTTTGGTTTCGTATTCCACTCAGTTCATTTAGCTGGCATTTGTATATAAGTTCTGAAAGATCATATAAATAAGGCACATCTCAGTGCAAATACTTGATTAAAAACCAGAGCTAAATCCAAGTTCTCCACTTGGAAGAAGTGCAGATTTTGATTTTCTCAATCAGATATGTAAATATAAAACAGGTATACATGGCTCTGAAACTTGTATTTAAGGAAGGAAACCACATGTTTAATTAATCAATTAGCCGTTGGCATGCTGATGTGGGGGTCCCAGGTTTGATTCTAGGCTGAGATACACTAATTTATGTATGCAGTTTTCATCAACTTTCTGTTTCCTCATGAAGTCCAAAGACTATGTATTCAATGGATTCCATCCACCCATCTTCTAAATCAAGTTTATGTAGTACAGGATCTTGAGGTTTTGATGTTTTTTTTAAATTTAATTTTATGCCATGCCACATGAGATTTTTCTTTTTACTTTTATTTTGTGATTATTAATATATTTTTTGTCATTATTCTTGTGGTGTCATTTTGTTTTTGGCTTTGGTGAGATGTTACCATTCTGTGTCAGTCTTTGCAAAAATTCTGGGTTTTGTTTGTAATTATAATTATAATTTGTGTATCTTTTTGAACTCATTTCTAGAAAATTCAGATGTATTAATTTTTATCATTATCTTTGTTTATTTTAATGTTACCACTTTGTTTCTCATAATGATATGGCTCTATCCCTGGTCTTTGTTTTCTTATTACTTGTTTGTTATTTTATATAATTTGTGTAATGGTACATTTTGTTTTTTCAATTTTATGGTCTTCAAATTGTGCTTTCTCAAGTTGAAATTATTGTACATTTGTTAAGAATGTTGGTTTCATTTGTTTTTTAGTTTGTCATTTTCTTCTTTTGTATATGAAGTCCAAAGGGGTCCCTTGACATTGCAGCTGTAGGACAAGCTACTGCAGGATACTCAATTACAGTCCTGGAGGTCCACAGTGGTTCAAGGTTTTTGCTTCAATCGCTTTCTCAATTAGAACCTGCATATTTATTAATAAAGCAAAATATTTGGGTAAATTAGTTTTAGTAAACTTGATTGTTACGATTCAGAACCCTTAATTGTCTATTTTAGTTTTAAAAAGCTGCATTTAGGTTTTAATTGTTGTCTTTTTTCTTAACTGAATGATCAGCTAATAATGAGGTGCAGTTGAGAAAGGAACCACCAGCTCTCCACTTAACATGCTTCCACTTAAACCAGTGTACATGCATCATGAAGTATTTGTGTTAATACAATGTTTTCAAATAAATGAGAGAGAAGGGAAAGACCACGAAATGCTTTATTTGGATAAAGCTCTCAGAAAGCACAAAATATACAATTTTTGTCTTGAAAGATTTAAAGCACTAATAAGCCATAAAATTAAGTACCAAAGTACCATTATCTGCTAGTCCTGGCTTCTAATTCCGTAAGAAAGAAAACCTGCAGACACTGCAGACCTCCAGGATCGTAATTGAGTACCTCTGACCTACTGCCTATATAAGACTTGTTGTGGTGACTGCACAGAAAGGAGCGGTCTAAAGGAGGTATAAATGTGAATCAGGATACAGGAAGTCAAAAAAATAAACCAAGGTTCAAGGCAGAAAGTTAAGAAAACAAAGCAAAAATCAGGTTCAGAGAAGGTGAATCAAGAGGGTCAAAAGCCAGAAGAATAAATTGTAAGGCATACCAAAACAAGACAGGAGATTCAAAATCAAAGGCAAAAATGTGTCAAAACCAAGATATCAAAAATGGGTAATGAATA
This sequence comes from Erpetoichthys calabaricus, assembly GCF_900747795.2. Classification (NCBI taxonomy): domain Eukaryota; kingdom Metazoa; phylum Chordata; class Cladistia; order Polypteriformes; family Polypteridae; genus Erpetoichthys; species Erpetoichthys calabaricus. The sequence continues at coordinate 176,989,029 of NC_041399.2, read as the reverse complement.
GTGATCGACAAAATTCGCTAAAGCATTTTTCAAAGCAAATATGCCATGTTCATCAGTGACCTTGTTGGCCAAGTATTTTCTTGGAAATTTGCCATGCAATGACTTAGGTGAACGTTTTTTCATAGCGCTCCATGGTGCTTTGTGAGGCCACCCTGACATCACAGAGCTGTAGTCACCATGTGCAGAACTTTCACGCAGGCCTATTGTAAGATTGTTACCTTTACAACTAGATCAGTACTCCATTAAAGCTGGATTAAAATTTTAAAAAAAAACTTTCAGTATTTATATTTCAGGGTTACAGTTAGCTCAGTGTTTCTCAACCACTGGGTCACGACCTGGTTGTGGGTTACCATCATTGATATGAAGAGTGGGTCATGATATGTTGGTATAGTGATTGACAGTGTTGCTTGATATGTTTCCCCATTTCTAAATGAGCTTGTTTCATGAATTCCGATCATGATCATTTCACCAAGGGGTAATCCCCACTCTCATTCCTCTGATTGTGCTCGTTTCACCAAGAAGGACAATTCCCACTTTACCAATCTCACTCGTTTCATCAAGGGGCTGCTAGTAGATCATCACTGAATTTAAAAAGGAAAAACTGTGTCAAGGGACCATAAAGGTTGAGAAACACTTTCATTAACTGACCATAATGAGAATATTATGAGTACAGCTACTGGATGTAACACTAATCCCTGGTGAGCTGGCAGCGCAGAACTGCATGGTTAATTTGCATGCATAATTAACCATGAGCCCAGCTACAATCTCAAAACAAGCCTTAAAGGAACCCCCCCCCCCTTCATGTCAGCAAGAGACCCTATTTGTTAAAAATAATAATGACAAAATCTGTATTAATATTTACAAAGTTTTTGTTTATTCTTGCTGAAAGAAAAAAGTGCAGTACATCTGCACAGATACATGGGAAGCTGTACAAGGAGCAATGTACGGAAGCGTATTAGGGCCACGGTGAAAAAAAAAAATATGGACACAGTGAAGAAAAAATAAAATAAATGTCGAGATTAAAGTCAACATGTTGACTTTATTCTCGAAATTTCCACTTTATTCTTGCCACTTACGTCGAGAATAAAGTCGACATGTTGACTTTATTCTCAACATTTCCACTTTATTCTCGCCATTTACGTTGAGATTAAAGTCAACATTTCCACTTTATTCTTGTAGTTTATTTTGTCATTAAAGTAGAATGTTGTAAATTAAACTTCATCTTAAAATAAATATTTAATTTACTAGATTTTCTCAAACCCCGTCATAAGTTATGTAGCACATTAAATGCTTTGTGTTGTTTTCCCCGACCCAGTTATTAATCACTACGTGCTTCTTAAACTGACTTCCTCTTGTATTGAGGAGGCGCAGGCATCGATCGCCGCACAGAATACATTCACTTCATGATATTCCTGTTCTCTGAACATTTAGAATGCTAAGATAAATACTTGATATCATTTTCATGATGAAATGCATTAAAGCAGGTATTAAACATGCACTCTGGTATACGTTCAGTGTAGAGAAGTTTATGGCAGGTGTGACGAGGCTCCAAAAAACTGAATGTATGAATGGGTATCGCACAGGTTTAACTGAAATATTGTGTAAATGTTGGGTTCGTGATCTGGTGGTCAAAGACACGAACACTGAATTCAATGGATGTTCTTCTGTGCGGACTTTCATTATTGCATGCGTGCTGTCTTTGTCTGACGTACCAACACCCCTGTTCCTATCCTTCCTTTTTCATTCTCCACATAACCAATCACCACACGATAAATGTCTTTGTGAAATTAAAACTAGTTATAAACTTAGACCACGGAGTGTTCAGAACTTTAAAAAATCTTTGTTAAACATTTTTAAATATGCCATCCATTCAGGGTTACGCCCATCCCATCAAGCATCATGTGCCAGGCAGGAACAAATCCTGAACGGGATGCCAGCTCATTGCATGATGAATATGAGCACACTCATACCCCAGGGTCAATATAGCATAACAAAACCCCACTGCCTACATGACTTTGAAAGGAAACTGAAGCACGCTGAGTAAACCTGGCAGGAAAACATGCAATCTCAAGGCAGGGCACACCCGGAACCTCCTTGCTGCCAGGCAGCAGTGCAACCTCTACGCCACCGTGCCCCCACATGATTAGTACATGCTTTAATGCATTTCATAATGAACATTATATCAAGAATTTATCTTAGCATTGTAAATGTTCAGGGAGCTGGGATATCATAAAATTAATGTATTCTGTGTGGTGATCGCTGCTTGCACCTCCTCTTTATGCAGAGGAAATCAGTTTAAGAAGCACGTAGTGATTAATATGGCTTGGGGAACGCTTAACACAAAGCATTTCATGCACTACATAATTTATGATGGCGTTTGGGAAGATCTACTAAATTAAATATTCATTTTAAGATGAAGTTTAGTGTACACTGTTCTACTTTAATGACAAACTATGAGAATAAAGTTAACATGTCGACTTTAATCTCGACGTAAATGTCGAGAATAAAGTGGAAATGTCGAGAATAAAGTCAACATGTCGACTTTAATCTCGACATTTTGGTTTTTTTTTTTCACTGTGTCTGTATTTTTTTTTTTACTGTGGCCCTAATACGCTTTTGTAGCTATGGAACTAGCCAGTCTCACGCTGCCATTTTCTGGCATGGTTAGTGTGTGCCCCAAAGAAATATGTTGGTACTATGAAGATTATTTAGGTAGTACACAGTTATGAGGAGCCTATTGCTATATCCAAATTGAATTTTGAACCTCTGTCCAATCAGTTAATTAGTGGTCAACTGTTCTTTTACTTGGCTCTTTGAAAGGTTCAATGTGAAATAAACCTTGATATGTTCCCATAGTGCATTATTTTTGAGTTGGAGTTGCACTCATTAGCTTGCATCGCCTTTTCCTGCTGGTATGCTGAGAATCCTGTGCACTGAGTTTTTCTGTGTGTGTGATTCATTATACTGATTCGAGAAGACATGACTTTATCAGGCACATCCATTTATCAGTGTGGACCCTTCAGCTTTTAGATAGATAGATAGATAGATAGATAGATAGATAGATAGATAGATAGATAGATAGATAGATAGATAGATAGATAGATAGATAGATAGATAGATAGATAGATACTTTATTAATCCCAATGGGAAATTCACATTGAGTGATCAGTAAATAAAAATAGAAAAATAAAAGTAGAAAAGTACACATACATATACATACATATACAGTCATACACAGTCATACACGGAGCTGCTGAAAAGGCTGCCACTCACGGCGGCGCCGGATGTTGATGATAGATAGATAGATAGATAGATAGATAGATAGATAGATAGATAGATAGATAGATAGATAGATAGATAGATAGATAGATAGATAGATAGATAGATAGATAGATACTTTATTAATCCCAAGGGGAAATTCACATACTTCAGCAGCAGCATACTGATAAATTAAATATATTAAATTAAAGAGTGATAGAAATGCAGGTATAACAGTCAATAACTTTGTATAATGTTAACGTTTACCCCTCCACTTTTGCACGTGGCAGGACTCCGAGTTGTATTGGAAGTCCGATGTATATAGGCCGAACAGGACCGGAGAAAGTACAGTGCCCTGCGGGCAGGATATGTTGGTCATAGAGACAGTTGTAAAAGTGAATGCTAACAGCCTACAACAACTCTCATCGTTCAGTCTGCTTGCAACCTATTGTCATAAAAAGCCAGAAACTGTGAAGGTTTTAAACAACTACTTTCCAGAGCAGGAGGTCTTTTCACAAATGAGTTAAATATTTTGACTACAACATACAACAAGACACATTACTTTTACTCAGGGTACTCAGGGCTTATAAGAGGGTGTGTTTACTTAAATTATGCTACTGTGAATAGTCAACATTAAAGCATATCAATAAATCAAAATCTAGAACAGAATAAACTGCAACAAAGAGAGCAGCTGAACTGCAGAGCTACAATGCTTATGAAAAGCATTGACCCCCTTGGACATTTTTACATCTTATTGGTATACAATGTTGACTCACAGTGGATTTAATTTGCCTTTTTTTAATCTGATCAACAGAAAAACAGTCTTTATATCACAGTGAACACAGATCTCTGCAAAGTGGTCTAAATTAATTACAAATATAAAACACAAAATTGTGGGAGCAATGCAGGAACTAACCCTGGATAGGCAACCAGTCCATCGCATGCCTACCTACCCTCATGAGGACAATTTAAATTCACCAAACATACATAACTTTGGGATGTGGAAGGAAATTTGGAGTACCCAGAGAAAAGCCATTCAGATAAAGGAATAATGTTCAAATTTCAGCAAACGAAAAATGGCTGCAGGGTTCAATTCCAGGATCCTACAACTGTTAGGCAGCAGTGATAATATCATGCCACCCAAGAAATATGGAGTATAAAGTATAAAGTAAATGCTGGGTGTGAAATGCTGCCGTGTGCTGGTCAGGAAATCAGTGTGTAGGTAAGTAGCTTAGAGAGAATGGACTGCACTCTGAAATCATATAGGGGCAGCACCAGGGGCTGCTACACATCTCCAAAGTCCTGGGTTCAAATCCAGGATTGTTTTCTGTTTGTAATTAGTTTGTAAATCCTTTTAATGTCTTTGTGCAGTGCTTCACTTGCTGTTTTGAGCTGTGACTGCTGTGAGGAGGTGCACAGCTGGTGAAAGGATTGAAACAGGATAGGGTGAAATCCCACATGAGGGTCCTCATTTATAAAGTTTGCGTATGCACAAAAAGAGGCTTGAAATATGCGTATGCAACTTCCCACGCAAATGTTGGTATTTATAAAAGAAAACTTGAAGGGGAACCTGTGTATATTTAAAGTAACTCTGACCCATCAGTACACAACATTTCAGAGAAACCCTTGATCAAGTAGGAAAATGCAGTCAAACCAGCTAAATGACAACTCGCATCTATAATCATTAATATCACCAGCAGTTTTTATAATGTGTGTTGACGTGACAAACATATTACACCTCAAAAGTGATGAATGTGATTGTATTTTACTTCTTTTTAAAAAGGCCAATGCTGCATATTTTCAGTGAAGAACTTTTTTGTTTTTTTCTTCTCTTCATATCAGTTACCTGTTGTCACTTCTCAGGGGACTAGCCAGCAGGTCAGGAATATTTCAACCAAGCTTCACTCTCACTTGCCCTTCTGTGCTGAAATCCATTAACTGACTGGCAAGGCACTATATCCAGTTATCGTATGGTGCTGGTGTATATACCTAGAACCTAACATGTTTTTGCCAGCATAAAAAGGCAATTTGCAGCAGTGTCTGGTTCTGCTAACGTAATTGTTGCACTTTACTGCACCCATATTGCAATATGGGCATCTATTGAGAATGAAGCTGCTTTTGTTAACCATGAGCAGTAAAACTGCATTAACATGCAAGTCATCTATGATGCCGAAATGAGATTGACAATCGTTATGCCTTGGACACGTGATTCATTTATTTCAAGGAAAAGTAGGTTTGACAGTTGTGATTGTGCTGTATGTGGTGCTTGGCTTGTTGGTAAGGTAACTGGTTGAACCCTCCATTTTCATATGGCCTGTACTATTCATTTTAACAGCAATCATGTCATTATATATGTCAGGTGATAGTGGCTACCCTCTCAGACACTGGCAGCTTATGCCTTCCTTTGATCCTCAAAACACAGAGGAGAAATGCCATAATGCCACATATGATTTCGCACTCTTGGTTGTGGAATGCAGCCAAATACTCTTGAAGGCAGGTGGCGAGGTGTCAGGTGGGAGGCTGCTCTACTAGCCAATGTTCTGCAAAATTGTGATTGCATATGTATAAGGTTAGTTAGCATAGCTACATATATAGATATTTTAGGGCAGCGTTCAAAGTACATTTACGTTCGTATATTTACAAGGTGATTGTATTTTATCAAAGCTAAATTTCATAGAAATTTGTGTATGCCAGGTTTTATAAATCTGGATTTTTTTTTTGCTCTGTGCATATTTTTTTGCATTAATCCATGCAAAGTTTTATAAATGAGGCCACAGACCTGCAGAGAAGTAGCCTTGCAGGGTCAGACGTATACTATATATTATATGTCTGGAGACAACTGTGAATAAATTTGGCTTAAATGTGGGTGGAAACAATTGGATGATTCATTGAGTGTGACATTACTGTACCAATCCAACATATTATGAAGGCGGCAGTGATTTAAACAGCAAATAGCTGTAATTTTTTCAATGTCGTCTGACCAATAGCAAGCCTGTGGTTACTTACAATGGGAATATTGGCCCTTGTCATTAGTACTCAAAACATGTTACATATGGCAAGCAATGACCATCAGGTTTTCTCAAAAAACACCATTAGTATACATTTCATATATATATACTGTATATATAATATATTGTGGTGAGTGGCTGGGGGCGGTACCCAGCCAGGGTGCCTGGGAGGACCGGGAGAGGGATTACGCCTCCTCTGGACCACGAGAGGGTAGCCACCCTTGTTTGTATGAGGGCCACGGGAACAAAGCATGGAAGCTCAACCATATAGGGGCCCATGATCACTGCCAGGGGACATCCGAACGCCTGAGAAGCCCTGAACTTCAGCACTTTCGCCACACCTGGAGGTGCTGGTGGAAGGATTACCAGGGACACCCGGAGTGCTTCCAGGAAGTGCCACAGAAAGCTCATCAGGAGGCACCTGGAGCATGGGCGTGTGGACTTAAAAGGGGCCGCCTCCCTCCATTCGTCAGCTGGAGTCGGGTGGAAGTGGAAGTAGCTTGGAGGAGAGGAGTGGAGACGGTGAAGGAAGGTGAGATTGTGAGAGGCCTGGACTGAGGGTGTGTGGTGCAGGGGCACTGGGTTGTGTGTGGTAACTGTAAATATTGTATATATGGCGAATAAACGTGTGTTGGTGACTAAACCATCGGTGTCCGCCTGTCTGTGTCCGGGCTGGTTCCCACAATATATATACATAAATATACACACACATACATATATATATATATATATATATATATATATATATATATATATATATATATATATATATATATATATATATATATATATATATATATATATATATATACACACACACGCATTGTGGCGGACAGCTGGGGATCCTGCCCAGCCGGGACACCTGGAAGGATTGGGAGAGGGACAATACCTCCCCAGTGCTTCAGCTGCCCTGGTCTTGATGGCTAGACAGGTTAGCTGGTACACGCTTCCAAGGCAGTGAATGGGCTACACAGCTTGTCCTGGCCTAGAAGCATCCTGGCATGAGGTACTGAGCTGCAAGGGAGTGAATAAAAGTGTTTAGTACAAGGCCTGATGGAGAGAGGAATGTGCTTACTTACCAGAGAGTAGTCGAGGTTTGAGAGTCCATGGCCATTCACACGTGTGAAAGCATTGGTTGCAGTTTTGAGGGCTTCCTTTCCGAGATGCAGTGTACAGAGCAGATTACATGAAAGTGCGCTAGGTAATTGGAATGGGGTGGTTGAGGTGTACGTTGAGATTGGGATATAAAAATGGGTGGATGGACATTGGAGATCATCTTCATTTTGCAGCATTGAGTCTGTTGCTAATGGAGTTAGCACTAAACTACTCCTTGAGCTGTGGGAACAAGGATAGGGTAGGGTGCATGTTACTCATGGCTTATCCCCTAGAGCATGGAGAAGTTGGGATTAGGGAATCCATTCCAGCCCAGGATTCCCAGACATTTTTCATTCCCGGGAATGAAACTGCTGTAATTCCCAGGAAAACGGGAACGGCCAAGCCTGCATATATAGCGTGTAAAAGTGTAAAAATCGATTAAGAAATAACAAAGTTATAGTTGAAAATAATTAAGGTGGTGCCATTGCTGCAGCTTGCACTTCATCAGACAACAGCTTTGAACAGCAACTTGAAATTGCAATGCGTCAGTCCGTTGCATCCGCATTATCTGTGCCAAGAAACTTGCCATCACAGAATGATGACAAGAAACTGGATGCATCAGTAAAAGCTGAAATGGCGGGGTTTCAGCGCAACGGCAAGCGCGGGTGTTGTTTAGAACAAGTGTATCAGTATCTGATGATTGTGCCACCTACTTCAGTGGAGGCAGAGCATGCTTTCTCAGTGGCTGGCGTACTTCTGCACGAAGGTGCGTTGTTGCATAGACGATCGCACGCTGGACACGTTAATAATAATAATGATTCATTACATTTATGTAGCGCTTTTCTCAGTACTCAAAGCGCTAATCACACCAGGAGGAACCGAACCCACAATCTTATTATTGCAAAGCAGCAGCACTGTCACTGCGCCACCTGTGAGGATGTTGTGCTTTCTCTGCTCTTATTACCACAACTAAAAACACATGTACTTCTATGACAGCATGAACTGCTTGTAGATAAGGTTAGTCTTTTATTTGTGTCAAAATTTTGCAGTAGTTTTATTAAAAATAAGTGTCGGTCGTTCTAAAACTGTTCACATGTGAGATGCCCAGGAACCCAGGATTCCCGAGAATGAAATGCGGGATTCCCGAATTCCCGGGAATGAATAAACCTGTCTGGGAATGGATTTCCTAGTTGGGATAACTGGGACAGCTGCAAAATTGTTTTAAGTTGATTCATTTTCTTTTCAGAAATTAGTCCTTTGGTCCTTTCAATGACTCGGGAAAAGGGTAATGGGGAAAAGGGAAAGAGATTTGGAGCTTTATCATGTTTTTGATTTGAGGAGTCTTTGGTTCCCTTCAAGCACCCTAAAGAAGGTTGATGGAAAAATTATGGGAGTTTTTGTGTTTTTTGTTTTGAAATATGTTTCTTTATTTCATCATTTTTTCACTTTTATTTATTTTGAACAGTGAATTGATGGACTTGCTTGTGTGATTTATTTGCATTTATTTTAACTTCTGATATTTCTGATATTTTGATATCACCTGTTTTTAATAATGAATTGTATTTTTACCATCCTATCTGTGTCTCTCCCACTCACCCTTGCTGATCCTTTATTCCTCTAGATATACTGCTGTGAGGTATGTGGTGGGTACAGGGCATCACATGACCCCATTTGGTTATGACTGCACAATTTGGGACACTCTGCCCAAGTCAGACACTGGGATACAGGCAATCATCCTGCCATGATTTTAGACACACCAGCACAGAATGTGGCCCCATTGACACATCTTGGGCTTTCTTCTCTGGCTTAACACCAGTTGCTTCTGTTCTTTGGGCCACATTGCAACTCTCTTAGCTGGAGGACACACTATGATAACTGAATTGCTGGGGGGGCATGTACTTGACAGGCTATGTTTATGTGCTGTGGGAACTTTAGCAGCTAGCACTTGTGATATCTCAGCTTTACATTCTGTTTGGTCAGAGATTTGGGTGAAGTGTCATGTCCTTGATGATTTGTTGCTTGGGTGATGCAAACTACAGTTTTAAATTGGCCTCTTTTTTGTGGTAATAAAGAGCAATATATTGCATTGCTACAGAGTGGGACTACAAAAATGTCCTTTGTGGCTGACCTTGTAGCTTTTTTTATTATATAGTGAAATGAGGTGAGAGGTCAACGTTATATTACAAGTTAGCTAATTCAGGTCACCAAGTTATCTCTAAATCGTTCCTCTGGGAGTTACCATTTGGACGGGCATTCATGTGAAATTTCCCAGTGGGAAGCTTGTTTTTCCCATCTGTCCCACAACCTGCATGCAAAGCATTTGCGTTATTCCAGCAAAATATTTGAAAATACCAAAGCATGGAATGACTTTACAGGGCTAAGTTAAACAAATTGTACATTATCTGTTACCATAATAAAATGTGAGATATGTGGGGAGTCACTTCAGTGTCTTTCTTGTAGAAAAAATCAAAATTTGTTGGTTCTGAAAAACTAATATAACAAAAAGTCATCTAAGTATACCATTCATCACGGATAGCTCTAAAAACGTTTCTAAACCCTGCACTTGGCTTTAAAACAGATACAACCTTTTGGGAGATCCGTGCTTCAGAATATGGCCCCTTGCCTGTCTTTATGATTAATAGCTTATTTCACGGTCCCTAATTTGGGATATTGTTTTGGGGAACGAGACAAAAAGCATATGGAGCAATGTACCGAAGTCATTCATATTAAGTCTGCTGTTAACAGACAGCTGCTGATAACATAGAGCACAGATGGGTACTCTGGTTTTTCAACACATTATCTTTAGACGCAGGAATTTAAATGATTCAGAAGTGGAAAGGAGAGGCTGACGCACTCCACCTATTCATGACTGTTAGATTCTTCATGCTATGAGGCCTGAAAAATATAACATAACATTCTCAAAGCTAATCCATTTCAAGCTCATAGGGGACCAGAGCCTATTCCTGCAGCACTAGGCAGGTGTTATGTTACAGTCAGGGTTTGTTCCCTGGCTTATGTCTATTTTCCATCATAATTTTTTTTTAATTATTATTTTTAAGTGCTTATTGTTTAATGTTATGTTTGTTTATTATTTAGTATTTATGTATTGTGTATTTAAGTTGTTTGAAACTACTCCCTGTGTTCTGTGGGGTGGAGCCACAAAAGGTAGGGCCACCATGATATCACTACTGTGAGTCTGACCTCAGCACTTATATTGGGGCTGAGCAGGTGGTACCGTTGGAGTGTCATTGAGGTTGGTGGAGAAAATATCTTAGCTGTGAGTTTTGTATTGATTTTCTTTTTTTGTGGATTTATTGCTTCTGTTCTTGGATAGCAGATTTGGTCTTATTTACCTCAAGTTGCCTTTTTAGACCCATCCTTTTTTCTTATTTTGGTCTTTTTGTCATATTTTGTTCTATTTCTGTTTATTTAATAAATTCTTCTAAGTTGAAGAACGTTGTTCTTCAGTTCAGAAGGTTTACAATAATCCTCTGTCTTGAAGAGAATTCTTGTATTTTTGGACATTTAAAAGTATTTTTGAACTTTTAAAACCAGTGGCCTTTTTTGGATCTGTACAGGCCTGAAAACCTGCCTCTTGAGTATGGAACCTGGCTGACGTGGGTGAGGCCTGTTTCTGAGGCTGACCAGTAAAGTCCTGGTCAGGTTTTCATTTATTCGGAAGGCTGTTTACACTTTTTTGACATGTTATGTTGTTGCATCACAACTATAGTGCCAACTGTTACACACACATACTGGGACACTTTTATAGTCACAAATTAACCGAACATTCGTGTATTTGTGGATGGGGAGAAAACTCACACAGACACAGGAAGAATGAGCAAACTCTACTGGTTATGCAGGTCTGAACCCACAAAGCATCAGCACTAAAAACTGTGCAGCCCTGATCTGAGATCTTCAAGAGCTAAAATATTTGCATACTGTATATCTATAGCAAAGGTGGGCAAACTACGGCCCCTGGGCCACATGTGGCCTACAACACCAGTTTGTGCGGTCTGCACACAAATTTAATACCTTCATTATTTTGTTAATAAAAATGACAGCGACATCAATTTGAGAGGCCTACAGACAAGTTTAAAACTTTTGTGATTTTATTAACAAAAATGACACATTAAATACAGTACATGTTTTGGAGTGAACAAATGAACAAGCTCATTTATAATGTTACATGGGTACAAGCAGAAGCTTGTGTTGAGGAAGTATACTTTGTACTGTGTGTAACTGTATACGTGTACACTGACGTTTCAATTGTACATAGTTGGAAAACCAGTTTGTATGTAAGCACACGCGTTCTCGCAAGTGTGTTTGAATTGCTTGGATTAATTCGGCTGTTGTTGTTGTTGTCCAAATGCTATATTATATTTCAAATTTTGTTATCCCTAACAATAAGTGCCACTGTGAAAAACTG
>NC_041399.2:174489742-174577242 GCF_900747795.2 Erpetoichthys calabaricus | reverse complement strand
CCCTCCTTGGAGCTCATATATCCAAATGAATGTCATCATCTTGACTTTTCATAATATGTGGTATCACTGTTTAATGGGTGCTTGTTCTTCCATACTGATTAAGAAATTAAGAAAGAATCAGTAAATCAATAAATAAATTAATGATGTTGCCCTTACTCATTCACCACTCCTTTGTATCTGACTCGATATGGACTGGAGGGAATGAGAAAAGGATGGATGGATAAATTATTGTTTTGGATATATTGATCTCTGTAGCTAGTGAGATATGCAACATTGTAGGACATGGTCTAAAATAGTGTTTCTCAACCTTTCTGGTATTGCAACCCACTTTTCCCCAATGTAAGTGTCATTGCAACCTACTATCGATCAAGCGTTATCGCCAGAGTGGGATGGGACAAGTGTAGTTGTCAGAGTGGAGACCCACACTGAGCGAATATCATTATATGCCGTAGCAACTTGCAATGGTAAGAGAAACACTGGTCTAAAATATATAGCGTCCAGGGGTCTGAGGCATAAGCACCTGTAATAGGGTAATTTATGAAAATTTGAAGGGTTTTCTAGCATAATTTAACCAGTCAATTTTCAATAATTAATTTTAGAAACTTAAAATGAAATAAAATACGTGTAATACCTACTAAATATTTTTTCGCACACTTTTGTTGCAGTTAACATTTGCATGTTTAGCTATGCTTCTTGTGTGTGTTATGGTATAGCCATGGCAACTAGCTTGTTCTTTGCTTGTTTACTTAGACATAATGTTGTGATTAATTTCGTTTTTGGTCTTGTTCTGCCTCTTTTGTACATATGTAATATTGTGTTGTTTATTAATTTTGCTATTATGTGCCTAGTATTATCTGTATCTAGTGTTTTGTGTTATCTGTCCTGTCTCCTGTATGTAGAGCCTAAGCAGCATTTAAACTGAAGCTGTTGATGGATTACTGGCAATAACACAGCACTTTTGATTTTGAATCCTGTCCTTTGTGATTGCATATGCCATCTTGGATTGATTGGTTTTGCCTACTGCTTTAATTTGAAGTTAGTGTTTCTCATTTTTCACAGTCTTGGATTTGTTTGATTTATGTTTGCTGCCTTGCTTTTTGTGTTTTTCAGATTACTTAATAAATATCTTTAAATACAGTATAAAGAATTTTTGCTTTTGTTTGTTGTTTGGACTAGAGTTTTTTCAAACATTTTTCCTATCCTCCCTAAAAAACATTGCTGGACATTTTTCATTTAAAATCTTAGCTGTATCTTTGACCTGTGCAAGTTGGAAGCCTGCAATTTGGGTCAGGCTAATTTGATAGTTTGAGATTTGTTCTGCATCTCCTTTTTTGAGATTTTCAGTTTGCAGGAATCATAACAGTGTGTTGGCTCTCAAGCAGAAATACGGGTAACCCATATCACAAACTATCTTGTATTTCAGCCAGCCAGGGTCATGGCTGGGGTTCAAATTTCTCTTTTATGTCTGTTGACTTCATTTTTTACATTAACATTTTTTTCATTTATTGTTGTTATTTCTAACCATTTTCTTTTATGTACCTGGTGTTTTATGGGTGGTTCTGTAAGAGGTGGGATCACCTGCCTGAGGAAAACCCACAGTTTCTTGTGGTTCACTGAATGTGCTGGCGTTGGTGAATTCCTCCGGTAATTATTCTGTGCTTTTTGTTTATTTCTGCATTTTTGACATCCGCCTTTGGGATTGCCTTTTTTGAATGTATTGCCTTTTATGCCTTTTGTGCTCTTCAGAGCTTGACTGTTACAGTGCATTTTGTATCAAATCTTTTTATTTGTAAAGATTCTATGTTTGCTTTCTCATGACTCTAGCCAGGGTTTGATGTTCCCCCCTCTGCTGTGGGCATTTTGAGTCACTTTCAGGACTTTGTGCTTATGAACTTTGTAATGCACACCACTAGAATGAGTGTTTCTTTAAGATTTCTTTAAGATTTCCAGCTGAAAAATGCACAAACATAAAATTCAATGTTGTATGAGTGCTTTTGCTCCATAAATTTTTTGATCTCTTTTTGATTATGGAAATATATTATTCATTTTGTGTTGCTTTAAAAGCCAGAGGTTTGTGGCTTCCCTCTCCCTTGAAGTCAATTTTTGTGTAACTGTAAGATTTAAAACATAGTTTTAAACTGTTAGTGCCACATTTTAGGCCTTTGCAGGCTTGAAAGCCTGCCTCCTGAGTTTGGGCTCTAGCTCCCTGGGGTGAGCCTGATCAGATAGATAGAGAGATAGAACTTTAGATAGATAGATAGATAGATAGATAGATAGATAGATAGATAGATAGATAGATAGATAGATAGATAGATAGATAGATAGATAGATACTTTATTAATCCCAATGGGAAATTCACAAAATTTATTTGTCCATAGGGGGAAATTTGGCTTTTTACAGAAGTTTTTTAAATAAATAAATAACAAATAGACAGACAAACAAACAAACAAATACATAAATAAACATTATGGTCTGAACAGAATGACTAAAAAGCAAAATTAAAAAGAAAGAAAAACTTACGAGTTGGCATCTTTAGTCACAATGAGGTTTTGTGCAGGTGTTTTCCCGTTGATATTAAAGCCCCAGTAGCATTTCTTGACACACTTCTGCTGAATGATTCGTTGGCTGAAAGTCCCCGGTGTTAGTGTGCCAGAGACAAGATGTGCAGCATTGTTCATAATGGCAGCCAGTTTGTTTTAATTCTCTACTACCTCCAGGGGGTCCAGAGTGTGTCCCATAACTAAGCTTGCCCTTTTAATTAACTTGTTGGTTCAGTGGACTTCTCTTGAAGTGATATTTCCAGCCCAGTACACTACAGAATAGAAAATTGCACTGGCCATTACAGAGTTGTAGAAGAAGATCTAGTGAGATCCTAGTCAGTTTTTTTGTCAATTTTAATACCTGTTCACCCCTTATCACTATTTTGTGTTATTGCATCACAAACAAAGGGCTATTTAATAAACACTGACTTGATTTTATCAAATACTAGCCGTCCCCAGCGGCTCTGCCCACATAGTAGTGAAACAGGACAGTGAGGATGGCCCTGCCCAGCTCCCCAGTCCTGATGTCACGCTTCCCCCTCCCTTCGGCCTGCATCCTCTGTCTTGGATTAGTGCAAATATATCGCTCCTGCAAGCAAAAAATGATTCTTAGAGCAACGAGAGAAGCCGCAAAATCAACCAGAATGTTCAAGCAAATTATTGAAAAAAAAAACGATTTAAATCTGTTAAGTAGTTCTCTCAGTTGCTAGCTATGCAGAGGTAAGGTATATGCCCTGAAGCTGCCATGTGAGTGAGGAGGGTCCTGCCCCCCTCCCCTTGGCCCGGTGCGTCTCTTTTGGATTCACACAAATAAATCGGTACCTCAAGTGAACTATGATACTTAGTGTGATGAGAGAAGTCGCAAAATCAACCAGAATGTTCAAACAAATTATAGAAAAAAACCCAATCTAAATCCATTAAGTAGTTCTCTCGTGAAAAGCGGAAAGACATGCAGACAGGCAGACACTGGATTTTAAATATATAGAGAAGACAACTGACTGCTTTAATAATAGCAAGCACATTTTATTTTTGTTGCCTATTCTTTCACATGACAGAATCTTTTTAGTATTGATGCTCCAAAGCAAACCAAGAGACAACATGAAATGTGCTAACACCAACCTGACAACTACCATCTTAGCTCATACTTCCAATGCCTTGCACTCTCATCATCAGCATCTATTTTATAATCAGATTTTTACAATGTTCCATAATTGAACAAAGAAGTCAGTCAATATTCTGTTTTAACATGTGCTCATTTGTTCATTGAAGATGTAGCTTTCACGTCTTTAAATCAGATATGCTAAACCTCAAACAATATAATTGTGCTGATTGGAGTTGGAAGGTTTTTGGAACAAAGATAGCCTAATGAAAAGTTTGCCAGCTGTCCATTAGCTTTAATTTCCTCCTGTACAGAGTGAACAGCCTAAGTGCTTAGTGGAAGAATACGAGGACTGCCTGAACCCTCAGGAATTGGATCCAGTAGAGATTTGATTAGGGGATTTTAATTTGCTAACATAAAAGCCCCAGAAAGAACACTCATTAGTGGTGAGCGGACCTGCATTTGGAGTACTTTATTTTGACTTTGGATGAAGTGAAATTTAGCTTAACACCTGCAGCTGTGAGATGCCAGTTGTACTTTTAATATATTAGCCTCCTAATCAACAGATGCTAGCCTTAGAAAGGCTAGAAAAAGATAACGATGCCTACAATTTAAAGTGACATGCTACATTGTGCATTAGATAACTTGAATCAGAGAACAATTTAGAGGTGGCTGGAGTCAAGAATAGAATGCTTTATAAAATTTTTGATTCTTTTTTTTTGATAATGGCTAAACTTTAATTTTATTTTCTTATATATGCTCATGGGATATAATTGAGCATGCCACATATCACGTGCTATTATACTTCAGCTGTCTGAATCATACAAATACACATGTACTGAACTTGTGACATCATGAAACCCATCTTGTATATAAATATCTACGCGTGAAAGTGTGTGTGTCTGTCTGTCCGGCCCAGAAGTGCGAGGCAGCCTAAAAGTGTGGGGTATCCTGGAAGTGCGAGGCTACAAGATGAAGATTAAAGAAAGCAACTCTCTCTACAAAATGAAACTGCTGCCACCAATACACAAGTGAGGCGAGCCCATCGACAAAACAAAACCTCCAAGGAGAGAAAAACTCACTTAGCTGCTGATAGACAACAGAGGCGAGCACATCGGCAAAATGATACCGACGAGGAGCCGCTAATACACAACCGAAGCTATTGATTGATTGAAGTGCCAGAATCCATGGTTTCTAGGAGCCCAGGCTAATACAGCACGGGCTTACACAGCTAGTTTTATATAAAAGAACATAGTAAACAGAAAACATGAGAAATAAACAAATTGTATTGTTTTGTTTTTATGATAGCACTGCTATTAGTAAAATTTCCTTTCAAATCTAAATTATAAGTTTGGTTTTTGGCCTAGTTGCAAGTCTGCATAAAGTTTTCCACATTCTTTCTATCTTTGTTGTTGTTTATTAGATGGTCCAGTTACATGCTAAAGGCATATTAATCATGCAGAAAAGAAACATCAAAAACAGTTGGGGTCCACAGTGGATGTCTCCATTTAATGCTGTTGATGGTAGGTGGCAAAAAAAAATAACAAAAAATGGTAAGTTTATGATTGAGTCACACTGGTGTGCCACCATCACTTTCTGGCCAACAAAGAAGTCACCCTATTCTGTATTTGGCCCTTAATGTCCTGGTGACCAGAAGAGTGATGACAGTAGCAGGTCAGAAGTGGGCCTATAGGAATTTTTCCAGTTGAGGGTCTGCTTTTTGTAGAGGAAGGGCAAACAATAAGTTCCTGGTGTTGCCTGAAAGTCCTTCCCCTGTATCCCCCTTAAATTGCCCCCCTAAAGGCAGGTGGCATGTCCACATAAATAATAAGTGACTCCAAGTATTTTTACATTCCTACCAAGAACTGACATTTCATCCAGGGTTGTCCCTGCATTGTGGCTAATTCTGTAAGGAGAAGTCCATCTTATTGCAACTAAGTAAAGGAGAACAGAAGCTTTGAAAATGAATGGAGGAATGATCTAGTATTCTTACCAAAAGATATACAATCTCCTGCATTCTTATTACTTAAATTAACAAATATCCCCATTTTTGTGCAATACCTTTGAAATGCAAGACTGGCTCGGGATAGCAACTAAGCCATACCACCTGCACTTCATAACAGGTAATCCATCTAAAGCTAAGCATGTTCGGGACTGGCAAGTACTTGGATGGGAGACCAACCAGGAAAAGCCTGGGTTGCTGCTGGAAGAGGTGTTGGTAAAGCCATCAGGGAGCAGTTACTCTGTGGTCTATATATGGAACTCAATACTCCAGTGCAGTGATGGGGACGCTATCCTGAAAAAAATGATGCCATCCTTTGGATGAGAGGTAAAACCAAGACTGTTTGTGGTCACTGAGGCAACTAGGCATCTTTCAAAAAGAGTAGGGTGTACCTCAATGTCCCGGCTAAATTGCCCATCACATCCTCATCCATTCTGGTCCCTTTATCAACCCTGTCTGTAATTGGTTAGCTATCTCTCTCACCCCTTCACAACCTAATAGCTAATGTGTGCTGAGTGTACTGGCACAAGAAGGGCAACCATCTCATCACCCAAGTGATTAGGTAATTAAAAAGGCGATTTGTGAAACCAATTTGAGTTTTTGTGTGAGAGAGCCTTCGAAATCTGATAAAGCCCTCTTTTAGAGATTTCAGGGTATCTACTTCAATAACTAAGCTAAGTTTTTTTTTGTTTTCCAGATGTCCACTATACTCTTTATGGTAAATCATTTAAACAAAGAGGATCCCTACTTGTATTTCCCTGAATACTAAATTCTTAATAATCCTTAATACATTATTATAAAGTATATCAATTATAAATTCCAAACAAATACAAAAATCGTTATTTAAATGCATTATCTGTTTTTAACTGAAATCATCTACTATTATATCTCCAGAAAGAAATGCAGCAAAACAGGTTAAGGTGATCTTTACTTGGCATTTGAACATTTCCAATTGCTGCTATTTATTTCCCACACCTATAATATTTACCAAAAAAGTGTTTTTAACAAGAAGTTGTAAGCATCTGGAACAGATACATATGTGTTCATCAGAAAGGTAGCACTGGTGAAAACTCTTAATGCAATTTAGCACAGAAGTGCTTATCACATATATAATTAGGAAGACAGCTTTGTGGCATTCTATAACCATGCAAAAAAGGTGTTACTGTAAAATCTGCAATATGATTGCATTCAATAGCTACCATTTTTGTTTAATAATGTGCTTTAAAAGTAAAATCATTTCCATAGTAATGAAAATAGTATAACAACTAAAAACATCAATGTTGAGTGTTAAAAAACAAGAGTTAACTCCCATTAACAGCAACAAGTAAATCTAATATTTTTAACATAGACATTATTTTGTGTGGGTACTGTTTTCAAATTGTTTGGCTCTAAAGAATTAATTTAATTCTTATCATTTGTTTCCAGTGGCACTTATGTCTCAGATCATGAAGTCCTTCAAGAGGTTGTTCCTCGAATATATGAATCCACCTGTGGTAGACTACCTGGACCCACTGCAGTTTGCCTAACGGAGCAAAGATTCGAGTGTAGAATGCAATTATCTCTCTGCTCCATAAGACTTATTTCTCACCAGGACAAAGCTGGCAGCACTGTGAGGATTATGTTTTTTGATTTTTTCAGTGCCTTCAATAGTATCCGGCCATGACTTTTAAGGGGTAAGCTCAGGCGTATGCAGGTGGATGAGCCTCTGGTGTCCTGGATAATGGACTGTCTGTCACACTGACTGCGGTTTGTGAGGCTCAAGGACTGTGTCTCTGATATGGATGTGAGCAACACTGGAGCACCACTAGGAACAGTCCTGCCTCCTCTTCTCTTCATTCTCTGACTATACATAAACGTGCATCTCAATAAGTTAGAATATTATAGGAAAGTTAGTTTATTTCAGTAATTCAATTCAAAAAGTTAAACTCATATATTATATAGATTCATTTTCATTATCCAGCAGGACTTGGCACTTGCCCAAACTGCCAAAAGTACCAATACCTGGTTTAATGACCATGGTATCACTGTGCTTCATTGGCCAGGAAACTTGCCTGACCTAAACCCCATAAAGAATTTATGGGGTATTGTCAAGAGGAAGATGAGAGACACCAGACCCAGCAATGCAGATGAGCGGAAGGCCGCTATCAAAGCATCCTGGGCTTCCATAACACCTCAGCAGTGCCACAGGCTGATCGCCTCCATGCCACACCGCATTGATGCAGTCATTCATGCAACAGGAGCTGCAATCAAGTATTGAGTACGCACATGGACATAAGCAAAGAAAGAAAGCAAAGAACATGCTCCTTTTACCTAATCAATGATCTTAACAGAAATCAAACCTGGGTCCATATTGCTGTAATGCAGTAGTGCAGACTGCACTGCTACTGTGCTGTTTATAGTAAAGGTCATTATATTTTTACAGCATTTTACATTATAATAGAAAATGTTACTTACTTAAGGAATATTTTACACCCAGCTGCAAATAATAAAACCAACTCCCAGTGAGGGAATCTGGTTACACTGTAAAGGATTAGAGCAAATTTATGGCATTAGAATAAAGACAAAACGTTAAAAGAAACATTTTGCAATCACAAAAAGTTCTAAACATTTACTTTGACGATTCCATTTTTAATTACATGGGAGAGGTGCAATTAGAACCTTTTTTATTCTGTAAAACCGGAAAGTAACCAGAGATGCCTGCATTTTGAGAAGAGGTATTGGGCTGATTGTTGAAACTAAAACTGAGAGAAGAAAAGAGTCATTTAAGAAAAATCTTAAGGTTTGACTTGTTTAAACATTTTCAGTCATTTTCTAACCCATTTATTTTTGAACAGGGTCACGAGGGGTGCTGCAGTCTATCCCAGCTAGCATAGGGCACAAGACAGAAACAATCCCCTGGCTAGGGTGCCAGTCCACAGCAGAGCAAACACACACACACACACACCAAACCAAACCACAAACTAGTGACAATTTAGTATCGCCAATGTGCCTAAACTCCACCTGGGACATGAACTCTGGTCTCCTTACTGTGAGGGAACAGCACTACCACTGTGCCACCGTGCCACCCTTGTTTAATCATGTTTCATGCAATATCTGTTGACCTAATAAGCAATTTTAATTATTATTGTTCTTTTTGTACAAGCTAGAGGAAAGGGTTTAGAGGATACGTAGATATATTTTGCACATTGTATAAATATATTATTGGTATCTTATTTAGCTTTGATGAATCTGAGTGTCCTTTTTCTGTAAAGATATCATTGTCTAAAAAGAAAATTACCAGAAATGTGTATATCTTTGACTGGCATTTTTTCACATATGGCCCGGTCTATTTATGGCATAGGCTTACCAGCCTGAGTGACTACTCAGCTAGGTCTTGTGGGATGATCCACCAGCAACCCAGCACTAGCTTCTCTTCCCATTCCCAACTGAAAGTAGGGTTGACTGCTTCCATCTCCTGATTGCTATGTTCTGAATTTATTTGTCATTTTTTCTGACCTTCTCCTGTGTCTAAGTAGTTTAAGTTACCCCTTTACTGTTGCTATGGGTTTCTTGCCCTAGAATCTCCAGGAGTGTATGTCAACAAGCAGCACATTAAACGTTGGTGCAGTGCACTTCCTTTCATCCCACACGTGTGCATAAGGGACAGCTTAAGGGCTGTGGTGATTGTAATTACCTATCACTCCAGGCTTGGAGCTGTGTTCTAATGCCTGTTCTCTTTCTCCCTTGGCAGACTGGATTATTGACAGCTGACGTCTGACGTCACTTCTGGTATCTGTCTGCCTGGACCCGCCTCTTCCTGCCGGATGGACATATAACCGGAAGTTCTGCCATTTTTAAATCAGTTCACTGTCGAAATCCTGTCTGAAAAGACATTCTTTGCAATTATTGCTTGTTTTTCTGCTTTTCAATTATATGGTGGTGTCCCAACTGTCTGTTGTGGTCTTTCTAATATCTTACACTTGTCTTTCACGATTTGATTAAACCCTGAGAGTTTTTTTGGAATGTGTTGCAGACCTGAAACACAGGACTGGATCTATATTAACAAATGAAATGAAGTTGACCAGACAAAATATTAAATATCCTGGGTTCATATTATTTGCAATGAAATAAAATTTTTAGCAAAGTGAAGAATCATTGTGTTTGTGTGTGTGTTTTATTTTTTGTTTATTTGCATTTTCTATACCATCCCAACTTTTTCTGATTTGGGGTTGTATTAAAATGTTTTAAAATGTTGACCTTTCTTGGCAAGCATTCATTCTCTGAACCTCTTCATCTGTCTTGATGTTCATATCCATACTGAAACCCCATCTGTTATCTCTGCCTTTATAATTTCTCTCCCTTCATTTAGGCATTTGATGTGTTCCTGTTGTTCAATGAGATTCTATCTTCACTTTATTAATTGGATATAAAAGCTGGCCCACCTTTTACCTTCTACCATTAACCTTTTTATCTCTTTAGCTTTGTTCAAATTATTTGCAACTTTCTATTGTAAATCTTACTGACTTCCAGAATTATAAAACTCCTTATGATTCTTGATGCTTGGTGTCTGCCCAGGTATCTGCCTGTCACTTGCTGGATGGACTGCCCTCTATTGTCCTATTATTGATCTTAAGCTATGGATGGAAAATAACTTTCTCAAATTTAATGCCAATAAAACTGAAGTGTTACTGGTAGGCCCAAACTCCCTACTTTCTAAGACATCCAACTTCTGTGTCGCCATTGATGGTCAAACCTGCTCCTTTGGTCAGAAATCTTGGTGTTTTGTTTGATTCATCACTTAACTTTGAGCTACACAGTAGGTCTCTGTCCAAAATTTCATTCTATCATCTCCGTAATATTGGCTGCCTCCGTCCATTTTTGCACTTTAATGATGCTCAAACTCTGGTTCATTGTTTCATAATATCTAGTACTGATTAATAATAATAATTCATTACATTTATATAGCGCTTTTCTCAGTACTCAAAGCGCTATCCACACAGGGAGGAACCGGGAAGCGAACCCACAGTCTCCTTACTGCAAAGCAGCAGCACTACCACTGCGCCATTACTGTAATTCCCTCTTCATCGGCCACCCCACAAAATCAATACAGAAGCTACAGTATATTCAGAACTACTCAGCCAGAGTTCTCAACCACACAAAGTGTTCTGGTCACATCTCCCCTGTTCTCTCCTAACTTCACTGGTTACCGGTTCCATCAAGGATTAAATTCAAGATTCTGCTTCTCACCTTCAGAGCCCTACATAACTTTGCCCCTCTGTACCTCACTCAGCTCCTAGCCTACTACACTCCTTGTCGCTCTCTCAGGTCCTCGCACAGTAATCTCCTTACTGTCCCTCGCACTAGATTCTCTTCCCTGGGAGGCACGTCCTTCAGTGTTATGGCTCCTCAACTCTAGAACTCTCTTCCTCAGTCTCTCTGAGATTGCTCCTCTTTCTCCCCAAGGTTTTTCCCTGCAGGTTGGAGGGCCTACATGCAGGGCTGGATGCAGATTAACGTCATAGGGCCCAACAAAGTAGACTCACTTTTGGCGTTTACAGGATTCTAACTGGCAACCTTCCGATTGCCAGTGCAATTGCCTAGCATCAGAGCCACCACTCTGCCCTCTTGTGAAAGTTGGTTGTGTTGGTTTGTGAAAGGCACTCTATAAATGCAATTTATTATTATTATTATTATTATTGTATTTTTAACTCACTTTCTCCAGTACTTGAACCGCTACCTTCTGAAGCATCTGGCATAGTGGTAGAACTCCATATGCCACAGTGGCAAACGCAAGGCTTCTCTTGCAGCTAATGTGGTTCTCCTTCTCACCTCTAAAGACCTTCTAAAACATGTAAGGGTATTCTGTGCCAACCTGGTGGTCCCTTACCCCTTGGAAATTGTATTTTGACTTATATTTATATATTTAGTAAATGAAACACTAGCCAAAGACAGTTTCAACATGCCTCAATTTGGCCCATTTTGTTCCATTTATGTCTAGCCACTGAAGGGCCAGGGCTGGTCTGTTTCTGATTTAAACTTGACATGTTATTTATATACTCAACACCTCCACATTATGATGTGCTCAGCACTGTGATCACCAAAAACCTTCAACTTAATCTGCCATGTTATTCATAAGTGATAGCAGGGCTTGTTTTTTTTTACCAGGAAGCCAGTAAATATTGGCTTTTCTATTCCCATGGCCTGCTGAAGTGTCAAGGTTCATGGGGAGTTTGCAACAGGTTTACACTTATGTCACATTCTGGACGTAGAGACAAATATAATGGCCCCAATAGGCTCTATATTCTGCAAGGACCTCCCAGTTTTTTGAATTGGTGGCATGGCCTTACATGTTAAAATGTGCTAATAACTCAAGGCAGCGTCATACCCAATTAGAGAGCAAACCTGGCCTTGACCTTTCACTCCTGAG
This sequence comes from Erpetoichthys calabaricus, assembly GCF_900747795.2. Taxonomy (NCBI): domain Eukaryota; kingdom Metazoa; phylum Chordata; class Cladistia; order Polypteriformes; family Polypteridae; genus Erpetoichthys; species Erpetoichthys calabaricus. The sequence goes on along the minus strand of NC_041399.2, from coordinate 174,565,195 downwards.
GCGCCTGCTCTAAAAGCCTGCTGATTGAGATTACCTCAATGGATTTCAGCTTGAACCTGGAGAGTGAGAGCATTGTGGTTGACCTTTTCATGCCACATGGAAAACTGTCTCAAGACCTTGGTGGAAAGATTTATTTTTCTACCTGGTTTATCCTGGCAACAGCCTTTTCTAATTAGCTTAGCACCCAACGCTTTGACAAATAAAGTGTACGAGATGAAGGTCACAGACTATTAGCTAGATCCATACCTCTGAAACTCAAAAATGTTGTAACAAGAATTTGCAGCCAAATGTGTATTAAAACTATCAAATTAAAAGTGATATTTTACATTTATTGTATAAATACACCTTTACAACTTTTATTGCTCAGCACTGCTGCCTCACAGTTACAAAAGAATTGGTTTAAAAACTGTTTGCATGTCTCTGCCTGGGCTTATCTCCATGTTTCCCTGTTTTCTGTCTTATTCCCAAATACATGCGCAGAAGGTTCATTGATATCTCTAAATTGCCTAGATGTAAATGAGCGTAAGTATCTGTATGAGTCTGACTGCAATATGTGAGAGCCCCATCCAAGGCTGGTCCTTGTCTGACTGCTGATGCCCCTGGGATAGACCCTGATTTGAATGAGCTGGGTTTGTACAGATAAATAGATATGAAAACATATACATTATACTGTATAATATGTATGCATGTATGTGGGGTGTAAATTAGGATTTATTTGGATTATTCAGTTGATTCATAAAATATTCTGACCCCTACACTTGGTGAACACTTTATTGTTTTGTAGATCTGTTTTTCAATGGATACATTTGCCATTTTTACCCATCAATCTTCACTCAATAACCCATAATGACAGTGTGAAAATATGTTTACAAAAAGGTTTGCAAATTTATTAAAAATGAAAAACTGAAATCTCTCATTTATTTAAGTATTTAGAATCAAAGACCAAATAACTGAAGAAAGGAATCTAAATAACGAGGAGGACAGAGAAAGGAGTTAGATAGATAGATAGATAGATAGATAGATAGATAGATAGATAGATAGATAGATAGATAGATAGATAGATAGATAGATAGATACTTTATTAATCCCAATGGGAAATTCACATTCTTTAGCAGCAGCATACTGATATAATAAATAATATTAAATTAAAGAATGATAACAATGCAGGTGAAAAAAACAGAAAAACAGACAATAACTATGTATAATGTTGAATGTTAATGTTTACCCATTGTGAATTGTGAATTTCCCATTGGGATTAATAAAGTATCTATCTATCTATCTATCTATCTATCTATCTATCTATCTATCTATCTATCTATCTATCTATCTATCTATCTATCTATCTATCTATCTATCTATCCCTCTGGGTGAAATTAAAGAGTCGCATAGTTTGGGGGAGAAACGATCTCCTCAATCTGTCAGTGGAGCAGGACAGTGACAGCAGTCTGTCGCTGAAGCTACTCTTCTGTCTGGAGATGATACTATTAAGTGGATGCAGTGGATTCTCCATAATTGATAGGAGCCTGCTGAGCGCCCTTCGCTCTGCCACAGATGTTAAACTGTCCAGCTCCATGCCAACAATAGAGCCTGCCTTCCTCACCAGTTTGTCCAGGCGTGAGGCGTCTTTCCTCTTAATGCTGCCTCCCCAGCACACCACTGCGTAGAAGAGGGCGCTCACCACAACTGTCTGATAGAACATCTGCAGCATCTTATTGCAGATGTTGAAGGACGCCAGCCTTCTAAGGTAGTATAACCGGCTCTGTCCTTTCTTGCACAGCGCATCAGTATTGGCAGTCCAGTCTAATTTATCATCCAGCTGCACTCCCAGATATTTATAGGTCTGCACCATCTGCACACAGTCACCTTTGATGATCACTGGGTCTATGAGGGGTCTGGGCCTCCTAAAATCCACCACCAGCTCTTTGGTTTTGCTGGTGTTCAGGTGTAGGTGGTTTGAGTCGCACCATTTAACAAAGTCATTGATTAGGTCCCTATACTCCTCCTCCAGCCCATTCCTGATGCAGCCCACGATAGCAGTGTCATCAGCGAACTTTTGCACATGGCAGGACTCCGAGTTGTATTGGAAGTCCGATGTATATACGCTGAACAGGACCGGAGAAAGTACAGTCCCCTGTGGTGCTCCTGTGTTGCTGACCACAATGTCAGACGTGCAGTTCCCAAGACGCACATACTGAGGTCTGTCTTTAAGATAGTCCACGATCCATGCCACTAGGTATGAATCTAATCCCATCTCTGTCAGCTTGTCCCTAAGGAGCAGAGGTTGGATTGTGTTGAAGGCGCTAGAGAAGTCTAGAAACATAATTCTTACAGCACCACTACCTCTGTCCAAGTGAGAGAGGGATCGGTGTAGCATATAGATGATGGCATCCTCTGCTCCCACCTTCTCCTGATATGCAAACTGCAGAGGGTCAAGGGCGTGTTGAACCTGTGGCCTAAGGTGGTGAAGCAGCAGCCTCTCCATGGTCTTCATCACATGTGATGTCAGAGCAACAGGCCGAAAGTCATTCAGCTCACTAGGACGTGATACCTTTGGGATTGGGGTGATACAAGATGTTTTCCAAAGCCTCGGGACTTTCCCCTGTTCCAGGCTCAGGTTGAAGATGCGCTGTAGAGGGCCCCCCAGCTCCGATGCACAGACCTTCAGCAGTCGTGGCGATACTCCATCTGGACCCGCTGCTTTGCTGGCACGAAGTCTCCTCAGCTCTCTGCTCACTTGCTCTGTTGTAATTATGGGTGGGGATGTCTTTCCTATGCTGGTATCAGCAGAAGGATGTGTGGAGGGTGCAATACTCCGAGGTGAGAGTGAGAGTGGGTTAGGGTGGTCAAACCTGTTAAAGAAGTTGTTCATTTGGTTTGCTCTCTTCACGTCTCTCTCAATGGTGGTACCCCACTTCGAGCTGCAGCCAGTGATGATCTTCATCCCATCCCACACTTCCTTCATGCTGTTATTCTGCAACTTCTGCTCCAGCTTTCTCCTGTACTGCTCCTTCGCCACCCTGAGCTGGACTCGGAGTTCCTTCTGCACGCGCTTGAGCTCATGCTGATCACCGTTTTTAAAAGCCCTTTTCTTCTGGTTCAAAAGGCCCTTGATGTCACTTGTAATCCATGGCTTGTTGTTAGCATAGCAGCGTACAGTTCTTACTGGAACTACAATGTCCATACAGAAGTTGATGTAGTCAGTAGTGCAGTCAACAACTTCCTCAATGTTCTCACTATGTGATCCCTGCAGGATATCCCAGTCTGTAGTTCCAAAAAGTTCTCTCAGAGTATTCTCAGCCTCCGGGGTCCACTTCCTGAATGATCGTGTGGTTACAGGTAGGACTCTCACTTTTGGTTTATAGTGAGGCTGAAGCAGAACCAGGTTATGATCTGCTTTCCCAAGCGCAGGCAGCGGGGTGGCGCTGTATGCGTCTTTAACGTTTGCATACAGTAAATCAATAGTCTTATTTCCCCGGGTGTTACAGTCCACATACTGGGAGAATGCAGGTAATGTTTTGTCCAGCGTCACATGGTTAAAGTCTCCAGCGATTAGCACAAGCACCTCAGGGTGCTGCGTTTGTAACTTAGCAACAGCAGAATGGATGATGTCACTCGCTGACTCCTCGTCCGCCCGAGGAGGTATGTACACGATGACAACAATGACATGTCCAAACTCTCTGGGCAAGTAGTAGGGATGTAAACTTACGGCCAACAGTTCGATATCCCTGCAGCAAGTGGAGATTTTGACGTTAATGTGTCCAGAGTTACACCACCGTGTATTAACATAGAGAGCGAGTCCTCCTCCTTTGTGCTTCCCACAGGTACTTGCATCTCTGTCCGCTCTAACTGTGCTAAACCCGGGTAGCTCCACGTTGGCATCTGGGATGGTGTTATTTAGCCAGGTTTCGCAAAAACACAACAAACTGCATTCTCTGTAGGTCCTGACATTTTTCACCAGCGCAGCCAGTTCGTCGATCTTATTTGAGATTGAGTTCACATTCCCCAGAATCACAGAAGGCACCGAAGGCTTGAAACGCCACTTTTCGCAGATGTGTTTTAAGGTCTATATCCGTCAGCCTCAGATACAGAATAAACGTCCCTGCGCTGATGACATCACATGTGTTGTGTTTCTTGGTGAATTCTGGAATGTGATTGCCATGGGAACACACAGTGCTGAAGCTCCAGAGAGACGATGTCAAAAACAAACTAAAGATGGCGGTGCGGCATTTTCAACATCTAATATATCACCCTCCAAAAGGAAGCTAATGGTATTTTTAGAATCCTTGACCCTAAAAAACTCAGATAGATGCATACTTTGTCCATATTTGTTCAAGGGATCCCACAAAAAATTAATAAAAAAACACATATCATAATAGGGTGTTATCCGCAATTTTCGAATAGAGATGTGTCCTAGTTAGTGACTTTTTATCATGTCACCTCTGTGAACTCAAGGAATGCACACATCAGGATCGTAACCCAGGCAGTGTGTTAACAAATGGATACACCCATAAGAAAACACAACTGCAAGGAAATGATAAAAATAAATAAATAAAAAATTGTTATATAAAGTTATAACCAGAAAGCAACATCATAGATGAATTCCTTAAGAATACACAAAAAGCAGGAATAATTGCATAAAAAAGCTCAAATAAATTAAAGACAGGACACCAGTTTAACAATACTCAGTTCAGGGTTATTTTCGGTCTCTTCCCAATGCTGCCTGGGTTTGCATTGGTCCCTGAGCCTAAGCTGGATAAGCAGGTTGGAAAATGGACTGAGAGGACATTAGAGCTAAAATGCATATCTCTGGGACATCCGAGAAAACCAGAGTGCCTAAAGGAAAACTCTCATAGCATAGCAAGAATTTGGAAACCTCCTCATAGTAATCGAATTGGCTGGCTGATTGATTCGAGGTCTATGGATCCATGAGGCTGTAGTGCCGCCATGCCACCCTTTGTAGATAAAATGTTTTGTTATTATGTGCTTTTGTTCTTTCATTAAAAATAAAAACATTTAAGTGTATCATTCTATAACACATCTTAGAGCAGGGGTCTCCAACTCCAGTCCTATAGAGCTACTGTGGCTACAAGTTTTCATTCTAACTCTTTTCTTAATTAGTGACCAGTTTTTGCTTCTAATTAACTATTTCCCTATATTTTAATTGACATTTCTTGAGACCCTGACCGTTGAATTGGATCTTTTTCCTTAAACAGCACCTAAACATAAATTTTATGTGAAGTGAGCCAACAGATGACCAACTAAATTGGGGCCTCAAACTCCAACCGGCTTCACTTCATTCAGTTTCTTAATTTGAAGCCAACCCTCGTTGCTAATTAAACTCATTATTTAATTCCATGGCAGACATTTTCAAAATTGTTGATTTTCTTTTTTTAAGAGCGCTGTCAAAATGTTTTATGGACCTGGGCAGATCAACATTACTGAGGCCTTCACCTTTCTTTATTTTCAGTTATTGTGTGATGGACGCAGGTTGTTGTTTATGTGTTGGTACATTTTGTGTCTTAATATTGTTTGGTTGCTAATTAAGGAAAAAAGAAATAATTAAGGGGCCTGAGTCTTAAGTTTTGCATCAATTAAAATTAAGGCAAAGAGTTAATTAGCACCAAAATCTGGTCATTAATTAAGAAAAGGGTTAGAATGAAAACCTGCAGCCACAGCAGCTCTCCAGGACTGGAGTTGGAGACCTCTACCTTAGAGAGATGACAAAAACACTTGAACAACAGCACTTTGTTCCAGTAATAAACACCAAATGTGAAACAATATTTAACTTTTTCCATTAGCAGGGGAGATTGCAGTAATAAATTTGGGATATAAGGAACTGCTGGTTTTAAATATGGGTTACAGGGGGCTGCCGGTTATGGACGTGGGATACGACAGGCTGCAAACAGCTACGTGGAATAGAACTAAAAACTCAAGAGTAGGTCTTCAGTTCAAGGGGTCGTGTTTTTGGGTTCAGCTTTTTAATTTAAACTGTCTCCTGGAACAAGTCTTGTGTACTGTTTCTTGGTTTAATCCACAGTGGGGTGAGACCAGATGAGCACTGTTGATCTACATGCAAAGAATTGTGGGAGCCAGACAAGTAAACCAAACATTTTTAAGTTATTTTCTACTAACATGAATTCATCACCTGTTCAATAAATCATGCACTACATGGAAAGGAAATGCAACTGGCTCATAGTTACCTGGAACCATTGGCAGAGGCGTCCTCTGTGTGGTGTTTGAATCTTGTACCAGTGTGCTCATGCACAATGTCTTTAATATCTTCAGTTTGATTCCAGGATCATTCACCCTCGTATGACTGTGTGTTTGCCTGTGTTTTTATTTGCATGGGTGTGCTCCAGGCTTGGTCCTGTTTCTTCTGGTTGAGGATCTCCATTTGTGAAAGCAGGGAGTATAGATGTTTACCAGGAAATATCTTTAAACCATAAATTAGCTTTCCTAGAAAAAATATATATAATAATCTCTTTAATTCACTAATGTGATTAAAACATTTATGTGTAATGACATAAATTAAGAACATGTTTTTATTCATAGATTCGTTTCAGTGTGGAACTTTATGTGTGAGTCTAATTTTGTATATATTAAAGCAAATTCAATGAATGGGCTCTAATGATTTAATTTAATTCACATGGAAGAGTCGAATCATCTGTTAAAATCTTTTCCAGGATGATTGTATTAATCATTTATCAATATATCTGTTAGCAAACATACTTAACCCAGGTTAGGGTTCATATATGACCTTGCATTATTAGCTCTGCCACAGTGGACTTTACAAAACAAAACCAAAACCGTATAAGCTAAAAAAAAAATAATTAATGAGTTGTGGGCCAACAGATAGTTATGTCAGCTTAAAACATAAAATTCTGTCCATAGTTATACAATATTGATGAGGCCTATGGCTATATACTGTCAAACAAAAAAAAAAGCTGAGTTAGCTCACAGGTCCCAGATCCCGCTCACTGCCTGAATGGAGTTTACACTTTCTCTCGTTGTCTGTAAGGCTGTTCTCCAGTAGTTAGATAAATTGGTGCATCTAAAATGGACTAAAATGAGTGACGGGGAGCATTTGTACTGTGATGGACTGGCATCATGACTATGATAGGTGACTGATTTGCACCCAGTGCTACCAGCATGGGCTATGGCTCCTGATGCCCCTTGGGTTTAAGAAATGAATGGATGAATGCACAAATGAAAATAAAAATGTGAGCAAAACACTTGATTACAAAAAAAATTGTGTGATTGCTATTGAGCCTACTAAAATGCTCAACATTCACCCTCTTGTTCAGAGGGCTGTTTTTGTGAATCCTATAAATAAATGTATGAAAATGAGTGACTCATAACTGAAAATAAGATCAAGAAGCAAATAAATTCTGTAAACACAGCTTATCACAAAGTCAGCATATGAATTTCAGAATCCTTTCAGGTACATTTTAGCAGCCATCGGGCAACATCCATACGGCACTGCTGTTAAGAGCTGGCATTTCAAAGCTTTGTGCTTCCAGCCATGCCAACTAAAGTCATTATCAGGCCTCCGGGTCAATTCCCAGTGAAGATCTGGTTATCGCAATTTGTAGGAAAAGTCACATGTTAGCTACTTTGTTTACTAAACTTAAAGAATGTGGATGGTTGGATAATTTATCAGCAAACATACACAAAGACCTGATTTGAAGGTAAACAAGTTCGGAATTTGTTTAATCTTGAAGTAACATATTATGAAGTTATATTAGAGTCTCCTGTACATCTGAGTAAGTAAATAAAATCAGTACAGTTAAAGCAAACAAAACACAAACTCTCCAACAATTTTCAGTGCTAAACCCTAATGAATTACACCTTTTCTGGTCTTCAAATACAAATGCTTTCTTAGAAAATGTTTATTTCTAGTGCACAATTTGGAAGAAAATTCCATTTGTTAATGACCCTCTGACTGAATATGTTTTATTGTCATTATATTACAAAGTTTAATCTGGTTCATTCACTAACTTCACATCTGCATAATGTCTTTGTGTTCTGTGCTGTAAACATGAAACAAAAAAGCAAAACATTTCTCTAAAGCTCTAGAATATAAGAAGGCCCATTCCAGCTATATTTCTTTTTCAACAGTTGGCCCAATATAATATACTTTCAGCTCTCATTTAGTTATAATGATGAAATAGTCACAAAATGTCCCTCTTTTGAACGTCTTTAGATTCTTACATTAGCTACTCCAAATGAAGTGGCTTGAGCAGGACACGGAAGTCTGTGAGATAAACTCACTGAGCACATTATTTGGAACCCTGTAATTAAAGGGACTCCTTTTGCTCTCAAAACAGCCTCAGTTCTTCATGGTTTGGATTACACAAAATGTTGGGAACATTCCTCTGAGATTCTGATCTATGTTGACATGAGTGCAATACACAATTTCTGCAGACTTGTCAGATGCACATTCATGCTGTGATTCTCCCGCTCTACCCGATCCCAAAGGTGTTCAAGTGGATTCTGATCCAGTAACTTGGAACGCCACTGAAGATCACTGAACTCATCGTTATGTTCATGAAACCTGTTTAAGATGACTTTTGCTTTCTGACATAGTGCTTTAGAATGCTGGAAGTAGCCTTTCGAAGAATGGTAAATTGTGACCATAGCATTCAAGGGATGGCTGATTGGCATTATTGGGCCCAAAGTGTGCCAAAATAACATTCCTCACACCATTACACCACCACCACCACCAGCCTGGGCTGTGTTGACATAAGGCAGGTTTGGTGCGTAGATTCACGCTGTTGGTGCCACCTTCTGACCCTGCCATCTGTGTGCTTCAGCAGAAATTGAGATTCATCAGATCAGTCTTAAGCTTTCCAGTTTTGCTGCGCCTGTGCCCAGTGAAGCCTCAGCTTTCTGTTCTTGGCTGACAGGATTGGGAACCCGACATGATCATCTGCTGTTGTCTGTCTCGAGATTCGACATATTGTGCCGTCTAAGATGCTTTTCTTCTCTGTTGTACAGAGTGGGGTTATCTGAGTTAATGTAGCCTTCCTATCAGCTTAAACCAGTCTGCCCATTCTCCTCTAAACTCTCTCATCAACAGAACTGATGCTCACTGGACACTGTTTGTTTTTCATGCCATTCTTAGTAAATTCTAAAGACTGTCGTGTGTGAAAAGCCCAAGAGATCAGAAATACTCAAAGCAGCCCCACAATCACGCCACGAGTGAAATCACTGAGATTACATTAACTACTGCTCCTGATTTGTATCTGCATGATTGTATGCATTGCTCTGCTGCCATATGATTGGCTGATTGGATAGTTGCAATGTATAAACAGACATACAGGTTGTAACAAAGGCGCTATCTAGGCGCCCGACCAGACACAGATGGACACAGAGACACGTATAAAACTAATACAGACTTTTATTTTCTTCACCCGTGGGCGCACGTCTTCCCCGTGACCCACAGGCAATACACAGTCCAAAAGCACTTGTCACACACACCAACAGTTCTTTCTCTCTTTTACCACCACTCCTCCTCAAGCTTCGTCTCCTTCCTCCCAACTCTGGCTCCTCGAGTGGTGGTGGCTGGCCCTTTTTATAACCCACCCGGAAGCGTTCCAGGTGCTTGACCACCTGGTCCTAATTGCCCTACCGGGTGGGGCTGAAAATACGTCCAGCTGGGCTGCAGACTCCATGCAGCTCCCCCTAGCGGCCATCTGAGCCTCCAACCAGGTTGTGGAGGACTCCATCTCCCATGGAGCCACGTGAGAGGCTGGGGGATCACTGTCCGCCAGGGAGGCTGCCACCAAGCGTCCCAGGGGAGGTATTGAGCTGTCCATGGTTGCTCCCCCAGAACAGATGCAGAAGGGGCGTCCCTGCCGGGCATGGGATCCGGCTGTCCGCCACAAGGTATACTTAATAATTTGCTCAGTAAGTGTATATCTTCAAAGAAATGTGATGCTGGACAGGAGTTGGCCCTTGGAGGATTATACACAGGCAATTGCAGGATCACCAGTGTCACTAGACCACTGATAGGGGACACTTTGCCCCAGTATAATGGATGGTTGAGTTATTTACTCTTGAGATATATACGTGGATGGAAAACAATGGAGGATGATAGTAAATGGCAAAAGGAAGATCTGGCAAATGATAATTCACTCTTTTGTTCACAATAGACAGGTGACCTGGAGTTCAGGATTACAATTCATGCCTAAGGCTGCCAGGGGGAGTTCCAGTAGGGTAACCCCAGTAGTTCTCTGGGTCATTTCCAACTCCAAAACGAGTTCTTTGCCAGAGCTTAAAAGCCCCATCTTCATTATCAAATAGAAGAACCTGCTCTCAAGAACAGAGCCCTGTCTGGAGCCCTAAGGAGCAGTTGTTTTATTATCTATGCTTTGTTAAATATTCCAATGTCATTTTAATAGACAAAAAGAGTTTCAGGTAAATAAAAAAACTTGTTTTTCCAAATGTATATAGTTTAATATATTTCTTTAAAAGCTGCAATGAAAAGAGTTAATCAGTGAACTCAAGCAGGTGTTTTGATCTCTGTCCTCAGTTATTGCATAGCAACACTTATCTGAATTTTTTACCAATCAGTATGTAGCTAGATTTAGCAGAAAGTAATTATTTTGGCAAAATATTTGAAATATTCTAATTACTCATTAGCACTACAGAAACAGATTTATAATGAGCTGAATGAGCTTTATTTACCTCAGCTAAATAGGTTCATGTTGCTAGTGTGCAGTTGAAAAGAACAGAAATGTCCACATGTGTGCTAAACCTCTTATCTACAGTCCATGTGTAAATTAAAATAGTTTGTATGTTACATTTTACTTATCTATGGTTGCTTTGGAGAGAATTGTTGCCAAATATGCTATAACTGAATGTGTTTTAATTAATTCATTGTTCCAGTTTCAAAGATTGTAATACAGGAATGGTTTTGAAAGAAAGAAAGAAAGAAAGAAAGAAAGAAAGAAAGAAAGAAAGAAAGAAAGAAAGAAAGAAAGAAAGAAAGAAAGAAAGAAAGAAAGAAAGAAAGAAAGAAAGAAAGAAAGATCCTATGCCACTTTCATTGTATAGCTACAATCAATGTCTAAAAGTCAGTTGGCCACAGCTAGTGATGAACAAAACAATTCTTGTAAAACTGAATTTGCAGCAAAACTGCAAAATAATCTGTAAAATACAGGTTCGCTTCCAGCAAAATGGAGGCCAATCAAACAAGAAAAATGTCATTTAGTTCCTGTCTGCAAGTGTTTTAAATGATTAATGCCGCATGCTCTTGCCAGTCATTTAAATAAATATTTAAAAAAAAACATTCATTGGAAATATCCATATCCTCAACTAGAATAAGGTGAAGAATAGAAGTGGGTTTAGCAGCAGTTAATTTCCATGTAGTTAGTTTTCCCATGGAGAAAACATAGTAAGGAGCTCAATGGTACATTTTAGCATGTCTTCATGAGGAAAATATGCGGCATGTCACCTTTTTTCAATAACGTACTGCACTCCTCCGCGTGGCTGTGCATTACCTGCTTTACGCAGCTGCAGAAAACAACACAGGTAAAGTGTGATTGATTCTTTGAAGAAGTAGCCTTCCTTGTTTTCCACCCAAAAAAGTCCTCTAAAAAAACTCTTCGGTGAGTTTTACATTTAACAATTGCAAAACAAATTTTAATGTAAGTTTTTCGAAACTGAAGTCAAATTTAAAGTTGCCTGTTTCGTAGTAACAGCATTAATCATCATGCCAACACTGCACGTTTCTTTGTTCCTGTATACTTACACTACAATTACGAAATGTGTTTAGCTTTGAAAATATATGGTTTCCAAAATACCCTCCAAATTGTGTAAATCTGAAAATGTTGGGTCCGGCGTAGTAGTGTGGATATGGCAAACGGAGCTTTTCAAAAAAACTGATGTATTGATGTATTGATGTACCAGGCATTGACTTCAGTTTGTTCTGTTAATTCCCTTTGTGATCCTTACTGTCAGAATTATCCTTTCCTACCTTCTTTGTATCAGACAATGGGGATTGTGCCTTGAAAATCCTCAAATATTTCCTGGTATTATTTGGTAGGACTCCCAGACTACATTTTTCAAGGCTTTGGAAACTTATACTTGTTTGTAACCTTAAAGCATAGTTGCACCTCATTGTCTGTCTTAACAAAGAAGTCCATTTTGTACCCTCGTACTTCTGGTTTGCCCTGTAAAAACGGGGGACTTGGATGAGAAACTATGCATGCCCAATAGACAATATTTACTCATTTTTGTTCTTTTAATGTGGACATCAAATTTCTACAAAAAAATCTGAAAATGAACAGAAAACTTAAAATGAAAATGGCATTTTTGATTATATCCGTGTTTGTGTGGACTAAGCCTAAGTTGATTAGTAAGTCTATACTGAGAGATGTGTGTCCTGTAATGGAGTGTTAACTTATACAGGGTTGTTCCTTACCCAGAATTGGAATTAATTGGTTACAGTAAATGAGCTGATGTTTGGATGTTATACCTCTGAGTTAATTAATTCTAATTCTTCAAATTGTATTTAATACACTGTTTTCTTGTTTTTTTTTACTTGTTTGCATATTTAAATATTCAATATAAGGAAGATCTGTTTTAGATCCTCTTTTGTTTACTGTCTACTTACTTCCCTTGAGGTGTTAGCTTGGTTTGCATATTAATTTTTGTGCTGACTAAACCCAAATATATCTAAGCATTCATCCCAATGGTTCCCTTCCACTTTCCTCTCTGTTAAACCGCCTCAAGGATATTAAATATTGGGTAGTATCCAACTTTCTTATGTTAAATAAGGATAAAATGGAGATCATGTCGATAAGCTCCAAAGCTCAGTGATTTTACTCATAGGTTAGATGCTATTACAGTTACTCTTTCTGGGTCATTTTGTAATCTTAGTGTTATTGCTGATTCGACACTCTCTTTCCAGACACATATTATCTGGTTAACTAAAGTCACATTGTGTCATTTATCTAATATTGTCTGTCTCTGCTCTTCATTTACTTTGCATGATGCAGAGATCCTAATTCATGTTTTCATTACCTCACGTCTGGATTACTGTAATTCATTGTACTGGTCTGCTTGTCAAACCTCTAAGTAAAAAGTAATATATCTAAAACCTAGCAGCCAGGCTACTCACCCATGGCAGAAACTCTGCACACATTACAGCTGTTCTTTTCCAGTTACACTGGTGTCCTGTACTCATTTGTGTTCAATTTAACATCCTCACACTTACATTCAAAGTGTTTAATGGCCTTGCCCCTCATTATCTTTCTGCTCTTCTTCAACCTTATACACCAACTCATTTCCCCATGTCTTCTGACAATGGCCTTCTCTCTGTACCCCACTGAAAAATTGTCAACTGTTGTTGTCATTTAATGTGGCTTCTCCCAAACTGTGGAATGTTATTTCCCAATCTATCCAACAACTGCAAAAGCCTTTCCTCTCTTAAGTCCAATCTTAAAAAATATCTATTTACTTAATATTACCCTTCCTTCATAAAGACCTAACAGTTTATATTCTTAATTACTTTTACTGTACATTTCTGATATTGTTTTTCAAGTTATTCTGCGTTTCTATTGTGTCATCTTAAGCATTGTAGCTTTCTGTGTTTCTATTAGTTAATTCACTTTTGTAAAGTGACCTTGAGTTGCAATATAAATAAAATGTATTATTATTATTATGTCATTTCTAACCTGCCCAATCCAAACCAGGGTTGCTGGAATGGGATGTAGGGCCAGAGCCTATCCCAGCTAGCTCAGAGCACAAGACAGGAACAAACCCTGGACATGGACACACCAACCACCAATGCAGCACTGACAATTCGCCTAACCTGCGTGTCTTTGGACAGTGGGATGAGACCGGAGCAACCAGTGGAAATCCACAAAGACATTGGTGAGAACATGCAAACTCCACTCAGGCAGGACCTGGGATGCGAACCCGGGTCTCCCTACTGCAAGGCTACCACTGGTCTACCACTGCACCACCGTGCCACCTTGTATTATTAATTTTATTGTTATTTATTATTTAAATAATAATAAATTTAAACCCCTACTTAAGAAAAATAATCTTGACCCCTCTGCTCTTGAAAATTTTAGACATATTCTAACCTGCCTTTCTTAAGTAAAATTCTAGAGAAGGCAGTCATTATGCAGTTAAATGATCACCTCAATAAACATACTATTCTTGATAAATTTCAGTTAGGTTTTAGAACAAATCACAGCACAGAAACTGCGCTCGTTAAAGTAGTAAATGACTTGCTGGTAAATGCAGACAAAGGCCATTTATCTGTTCTCATCCTCTTAGATCTGAGTGCCGCATTTGACACCATTGATCACAATATTCTTAGAAATTGCCTTAGTCAATGGGTGGGCCTCTTCTGGCAGTGTCTTAAATTGGTTTGAATCCTACCTGGCAGGGAGAAAATTCTTTGTTAGTTGTGGTAATTATAACTCAAAGACACGTGATATCTTATATGGTGTTCCACAAGGCTCTATCCTGGGTCCACTGCTCTTTTCGATTTACATGCTTCCGTTAAGTCAGATTATTTCGGGGCATAACGTGAGCTACCACAGCTATGCTGATGACACACAGCTGTATTTATCAATAGCACCTGATGACCCTGATTCTCTTGATTCACTAACACAATGTCTGACTTGTATTTCAGAATGGATGAATAGTAACTTTCTCAAGCTAAATAAAGAGAAAACTGAAATCTTAGTGATTGGCAATAATGGATACAATGAGGCTATTAGAAATAAACTGGATACATTAGGATTAAAAGTTAAGACGGAGGTAAAAAGCTTAGGGGTAACTGTTGACTGTAATCTGAATTTTAAATCGCATATTAATCAGATTACTAGGACAGCATTTTTTCACTTAAGAAACATAGCAAAAGTTAGACCTCTTATATCATTGAAAGATGCTGAGAAATTAGTTCATGCGTTTGTTTTCAGTCGACTAGATTACTGTAACACACTCCTCTCAGGACTACCCAAAAAAAGACATAAATCGTTTGCAACTAGTGCAGAATGCAGCTGCTAGAATCCTAAACAGGAAAAGAAAATCAGAGCACACTTCTCCAGTTTTGATGTCACTACACTGGTTACCTGTGTCATTCAGGATTGACTTTAAAATTCTGCTTATGGTTTATAAAGCCTTAAATAATCTCGCCCCATTTTATATATCGGAATGTCTGACATCCTATATTCCAAATCGGGTTATTAGCGGCTAAGTAAATTTTCTGTTTCCTTGGAGGTGGAGCCTTTACCCCAACTCCAGTTCTCACTAACACTTCCACGTGTAGAGGTTTATATATAAGATAGGTAGAAAATGCACTGTGGCTTGTGTGCCAGTTCAAGCACGTGTCCTCTACAGCCCAATATTTAATAGTCATTGTCTGTATGATATTGTGTGTATTGTAGAAAGTTATTTTAATATTTTTGTAAATTAATTAGTATAATTTGCTCAGTATGTAACAAAACCATAAACCAATATTTTTAGAAACTAAAAAGCACGTTATAATGAGGGAAGAACCCAGGGAAAACAAATGCCATGTAGTAAAATCATTGAGCCGGTACAGTGTGGAAGAGAGACTGCAGATAGACAACTCTTACCTTCAAGGACTTAGAAGACATTCTCTGCTGCTAAAATCTACTGGCCTATGTGTGTGTAGTCACCTGTGAGTCTTCTTAGGGTTTCTGGGTTGGTTCAGCTGATGTAGATGGGGAATTTGAATCAGAAAGTGTTATCTCTGACCACAGGTGAATGATATACAGTAGTGACTATGAAGGCAGTGGAAAAGGCAGATGAGAGCCTATGGAGCCACATGGAAGAACCCATGGAGGGGCAGCATCATTATTGATGACCAAGGAATAAACACAAAAGTCCACCATCATTTTGCCACCATCTTTGGTTGTTACAGTAAGTATCCTTATTCCTCCAATGGTACATCTGCTCAGATACAGAAGTTTTTCTATAACAAACTAAATTCATGGAACCCACCTTTTTCGATAACCGAGGCATTATGGTAGTGTAGTGGAAAAATTAAAAATACAATGCTACATCACCATAATAGCATCTTGTAACAAGTTTTCAGTTTGTGGCCAGATGTGAAATTCCCAGTGTTAATAATAATGAAAGTTTATTTTTTCTATAGAAAACCCCTTCTTGAGACCCTTTTTACAAGTAAGTACACTGGTTTGTATTTATTTTGTCAGAGCTCTAGCACAGTCATGTTAAGTGACTTGTTCAGGACCATACTTTGAGTACGTTCAGCTGAACTGACATTTTGTTTAGGGTCCTCTTGGAACCATCTTCATTTTTAAAGGACATGTACCTAAAATGTCCTTAGGGTTGTATGCAATCTTTTTTCTGTAATACAACCCTAACAACCCACATTGCACTACACTACACCATAACAAACAAGCAGAAAACCAAAACAACAAAGATAAAGTCAATGATAGGAAGGCTCCAGAGACCCCAGTAGATTCCTTAAGAATTTTGATCAATATAGGAATTTCATGATGAGCAATTGTATCATATTAACATTGTTGGAAAAAGATTAATAAGTTTATTTTTAAAAGATTTCAAATATGGTGATCCTTCACTGAGGGTATTCATTCAGATCATTATTTTATTTTAAAAGGGTCCAGAAAAAACAGATAAGATAAATATGAACAGAAAAGAAACTTTCTAGAATGGATCCGAAGAAAAAGCACAAAGGTAAAAATGTATCACAGAAAGCCTCTAGATGGCTCAAGACTGTTGAACAAATGCAATTAAATGTGGCAGAGGGATGCAGGTGCAGTATATTATGAATATATTAAAGTTAAATCCGGTGATGAAAAACGCACTGCTGAGGAGGAGATAAAGACAACGATCTGCTCTTTCAAACAACTCTAATGGATCAGAGGATTATAGTACAACAGACACAGAAGAAACACATCTTGCTTCAAATGCTAACTATCACGAATGAAGATTAAGGCAAGGTCAAGGAGGATAATTTACCATCAAGACATCAATAAGTGAGATTTCTTAAGATAGGAACTGGGGGAGGTCAGAAGATGGCCCTGAGCACTAAACGGGGTAGAAAGAAAGTATCTAAAGCAGGAAAATAAAGTATTGGTCAAAAAATCAGAGTGTTGAACCTTAGGTCAGACAAAGATAAAGTACAATGATGTTCAAAGGCAGAGATAAGAAGACACTTGGAATCACACAAAAAGCAAAAAGAGACAAAAGACCACAAAAAGCTCCACTCTGCGTATCAAGTGGATATAATAAAACAAAAGTGTACAAAAGCAGTATGTGGTAAGTACAAGACAAAAAATATCATCCATGAACATTTAGGTGTTCAAGCAACTTCTGCTTTTGAACACTTTGTATAAATTTCATTAAGTAATTGGACTTGAATATCCTTACAGAATGTAGTCAAATTAAATATATTTTATTAGCTGCAATTTAAATTAGACAATATGTGCCTACTTAACTTATTGCGTGGTTCATTGAGTTTATTATTGTTGGTTTAATATCGTGCCTACCCTTTGTGAGTAGTGAAATGGTTTGCCAAAATGTCATAAAACCATCCAAAGGTCACCCTCCATGTTCTCATCAGGTTCCTCCACCCAATAGTAACCGTTGTCATTTTGGCCTGCCGAAACCACTCAAATCCAGACATTTCTTCATCTTGATGGCTTCCCTTACTGCTGATGTACATCACTACAGTTGCTGTCATAACAGGCACAAATAACCCTTTGACCACGGCTCCTTGCAGTTGCTTATACAAGTGGATCATTTCAGACTCCACAACCACAATCTCTGGATGAACCACTAGTCCGTGTTTCTTTGTTACCTCTGAAAACTCAAGAAATAAATAATACAGCTTTATTGTTGTAAAGCTGTATTAAGCATGTGTAAGTAAGCACAGGACATTACATAGTACAAAGAATCATCATTGATAGTTTCTCACTGCAATATTTATATGACACTGAACAATTACAATTAGCAATAACAAGGCAGTAGTTTACAGTAACCTTAAAGAAAGGAAGAAATATCAAGAACAACTTACATTTTTTATTATGTAATTTTCACGAAAGCATACGCAGATTCCTACAGCTGTCCTCATGTTACCAGAACAGAAATCCTGTTTCTTTAAAATTCAAACCCAGCATAACTTGCCTCTCCCAATTGTGCCACAATCTTCTCTGGTAAGCATACATTTTTGGCTATGGCTCCCTTTAACATTGGCACCATTGTGTCATACCTAGTTGCCTTTATCGAGAGGCAGACTCATTATCGCTGGGTTGACTTCTCAAATTTCACTTTCTATGCCAGGATCTTGTGACCTTTAACATTAACCTCTGCAGCTCAGACTTGTCCATCTGATGACACAAAGGTCTTGGCTGCTCCCTCAATTAGCCAACGTGCTCTTCTGAGCTGATAGCTTACTGTAGATGTATGGGTTCTCCTCTACTGTTTGGTTCTCTGATTGGTGTACCAGTTCAAATTTAAATGTTAAGGCAGGCAGTGTTGAATAAAATTAAACCAGAAATGATCTGCAAGTACTTGACTATGTGCTACCACTGCTGAGTTAGTAAACCCAGGTCTGGCAGGCCAAGAAAAATACAGGAGTGGCATATGCGCAGGATTGTGAGAATGGTTACAGATAACCCACAGATCACCTCCAAAGACCTGCAAGAAAATCTTGCTGCAGATGGTGTATCTGTACATCGTTCTACAATTCAGCGCAATTTGCACAAAGAACATCTGTATGGCAGGGTGATGAGAAAGAAGCCTTTTCTGCACTCTCGCCACAAACAGAGTCGCTTGTTGCATGCAAATGCTCATTTAGACAAGCCAGATTCATTTTGGAACAAAGTGCTTTGGACTGATGAGACAAAAATTGAGTTATGTGGTCATAACAAAAAAGCGCTTTACATGGCAGAAGAAGAACACCGCATTCCAAGAAAAACACCTACTACCTACTGTCAATTTGCTGGAGGTTCCGTCATGCTGTGGGGCTGTGTGGCTAGTTCAGGGACTGGGGCTCTTGCAATATCAACAAATTCTTCAGGATAATGTTCAATCATCAGTCACAAAGTTGAAGTTATGCAGGGGTTGGATATTCCAACAAGACAATGACCTAAAACACAGTTCGAAATCTACAAAGGCATTCATGCAGAGGGAGAAGTACAATGTTCTAGAATGGCTGTCACAGTCCTGTGACTTGAATATCATTGAAAATCTATGGGATGATTAAAAGCAGGTTGTCCATGTTCAGCAGCCATCAAATTTAACTGAACTGGAGAGATTTTGTATGGAAGAATGGTCAAACATACCTCCATCCAGAATCCAGACACTCATCAAAGGCTATAGAAGGCTATATTTGCAAAAGGAGGCTCAACTAAGTAT
Source organism: Erpetoichthys calabaricus (assembly GCF_900747795.2). Taxonomy (NCBI): domain Eukaryota; kingdom Metazoa; phylum Chordata; class Cladistia; order Polypteriformes; family Polypteridae; genus Erpetoichthys; species Erpetoichthys calabaricus. The sequence continues at coordinate 174,545,800 of NC_041399.2, read as the reverse complement.
TGATGTAATATCTCTGGTGGGGTGCCCAAATTTATGCACCTATCTAATTATTTTATGATACATATTGCATATTCTCTATTAACCAATAAACTTAAAGTCACTGCTGAAATACTACTGTTTCCATAAGGCATGTCATATATTAAAAGGAAGTTGCTACTTTGAAAGCTCAACCAAAGATAAACAAAAATCCAAAGAATTAAGAGGAGTTCCCAAGCTTTTTCATATGACTGTATTTAATTGCTGATTATATGTTTAGTTTCAGGCAATGTGAGATAGAAACAGCAGTAATGAGTACATCAGATAAGGTGATTTGTGTCTTCTATTAAATGAAATGAAGTTATGTACTGTATATTAATACGTTCTTGTCTGTTGTGGAAGAGTGAGTGGCAACTTTGTTGCGTCTTGGTCAGACATCACGTAAGAATTTCACTGCATCTTGTACAGATGACAGTACTGCTTATACTTCTAAATTCATACACTTCTACATCCACTCAGACTACACAATTTAAGTTGCCAATTAAAAGTGCAGGTATTTGGGATATGGAAAGAAAAGTCAGACTACTCATATGAAAAAAGCTGTGTAAACAGATAGTAAATGTGCAAGCCAGTTGAAAACAGTTACTGGTTTGGGGAATTTATCTGCTTCTCCCAGAGCTGCGATGCAGCAGTACTAACCACTCTGCAAGTAAACCTCTTCACAGCTTTCCGTAATTGACCAAATTTAAAATTCAACAACAGCCAAATGTCATAGGTGATTCTAGCAAAAGGGTAACCAAAGTTGTTAACAAGATTCAGCCTTCAAAACAATGATGTTATGCTTCTGAAGCTGTGTTTTCGATCCCACAAGAAGCACCTCAGTTTCCTGCCATCTACACATGGTACCTGCATTAAGGTGCCTCTGTGAGTTTGGTATAAGATACCAGACTGATTTAGCAGAGTAAAAGAAATAACACGGTACTTACATATACTAATGCTGAAGAGAAGAGGTCAAAGTTGGGAACCTTTATACAAATCTTAAGAGTGAAGTCAACAACTAAAAGTGTAGTTGTTTATAAGGAAGTTTTAAAGAAGATGTACTTAAGGCTATCATGTATGTATCTGCAGACCCTCTGAATTCCATAGAGGTTTGTTTATTTAATGGCGTAAATGGAAGCAAGTTTCAAGGGAGGGACTCATAGGAGGTTGTAATTATAAAATATAGTAATAAATATCTGGAAACAGACAACACCACATTCACTGATGCTTTGAGAAAGAATGTTCTTTTCTAATAATCACAATCTGAACCCCATTCCATTTTATTGAACTGCAAGTATTTTAATGTTCTTTCTTCCTTAAAAAATAAAGGCGGAAGACTCCTGGGCATATCATTTATATGCAGTCACATGCTATCCATTCCTTTGGCATCATAGATAACCTTTATCAAAAATAGAGTATGTATAAAAGCAGCATTGCCATGTGTAAGTGAGGCATGTAGACAGTTAGTGGATTATTAGTAGGGTTAAAGGCTCCTTACCTGTAAAACAAATAAAAAGAAGTCTAGCAAGGGCATCTCAAAATGTGAAAAATTGAACATAGTAATTAAAGCAGTGTATCAGTTTAATAAGTAGCATCTCAAATCTGCTCAAAGCTGCATTCAAAGGGGGGCTGCCATCTAGGCCCCTGGCTGTCCACCACAATATATATGTATATATTTATCAAACATTAAAATATTATTGTTATTATAATAATTAAATAATTATAATTATTATTAAAATTCTTTAATGCAATTATATGGTAAATTGTAGTATAAAGACATTTTAAAGGTTAATTTTCTCATTTTCAAATGCAACACTAAGAGTTAATAATTATTTTAAATAGAGACCTCTAGATAAATTAGGTGCTATTGAATAGTAAATTAAAAAGATGCTCTGTAGATGAAAAAAATTAATTCCCTAGGTTTTAAATTTCTTATTTGACTGCAATATCAGAACCTTTGATTCAAGACAGAGCAGGAAATAATGATGTGTTAGACTGATCCACGCTCTCTGTGGAATAAAGCAACGCTGCCACCAAAAGGATTATGCATAGTGAGGGAAGAGGGTTGACTGTTACTGGAATACTATATGTGCTTCAAATGTTGTCGGTAAAAAAAATAAGATACAGTATGTAAACGGAATACGGTAAATGCAGTATTGTCATATGTATTTAGTAATTTAATGATTAAATTAGAAGATGACAACAGGAGCTGGTTTAATGTTGATACCACTACTATGAATGTGCAAATGTGTATATATACTGTACTTGTATAGGCAGAAAGGAGTTGCAGTGGTTAGCACTTCTGAGTCAAAGATTGTGGGTTTATATCCTATTTCCAGTTATTATGTACAGTCCGCATGTTATCCTTGTGCCTTCATGAGTATTTCTCTGTATACTCTTTTTTTTTCTCCAAAATCTCAAAATCAAAATCTCAATCTTAAATTGAACCCAATGTGGTTGAGTATGGATATGTTCATGAGTAGGCCCTATGATGGGTTGCTCTATCTATCTATCTATCTATCTATCTATCTATCTATCTATCTATCTATCTATCTATCTATCTATCTACAGTATAATTATGTGTTCAGTATAAATATATACTGTATAAATTTGCCCTTTGATTGACTGGCACTTCATCCAGGGATGGCCAGCCTTGCACCCAGTGCAGCTGATAACCAATAACTGAAATAAGCAGTTTTAAGAATGTATGTATGTTTGTAGGGGTGGCATGGTGGTGCAGTGGTAGTGCTGCTGCCTCGCAGTCAGGATACCAGTGTTCCACGTCCCTGGGTTTTTTCTGCATGGATTTGCCTGTTCTTCTTGTATCCATATGGGTTTCCTCTAGGTGCTGTAGTTTTCTCTCACAATCCACACATATGCAAGTTAAATGGAGTGATGTTGCTGAATTGGCCCTAATGTGTGTGTATTCACCCTTTGATGAGCTGGTGCCCTGTCCAGGTATTGTTCTTGCCTTGTGCCTGATGTTTGCTGGGATAGGGCTCAAGCTACCTGATCCTGTCCTGGAAAATCAGGTTAGAAAATATATGTATGTATAGGCATTATCCATCTAAGGCGGGGTGGTGGCTCTGAGGCTAGGGGTCTGCACTGGCAATCGGAAGGGTGCCAGTTCGAATCCCGTAAATGCCAATAGGGACTCTGCTCTGTTGGGCCCTTGAGCAAGGCCCTTAACCTGCAATTGCTGAGCGCTTTGAGTAGTGAGAAAAGCGCTATATAAATGCAAGGTGTTATTATTATTATTATTATCTATGGATGTGCTTTTTGATGGGATCACACTTTGTCCATTGGCAAGTTCTTTCCTTATTCCTGCCAGGATAGCCTCTGTCCCAGTGACCCTCATTTCGATTAAGAAAGTATAACATTAGCAGACTGATGGACTTTCCTACAGTAAATACCAACACAGAGTGATTTACAATACAGGGCTCTGGGACATTTGCTTCCTAGTATTTCAACCACTGGAGCACCATTAGTTTAAGTGACTTGCTCAGGGACATGCAGTTTCGTCATGAATGGAGATGGATTCAGCCCACCTTGTGATTTCAAGTTAGTGTCTCAGCCACTTGCTAGAAACCTGTCAAATGAGTAATCATTTTCAGTTATCAGCCTTGTTGAGCTCATTTACTTTAAATAATGACACGAAGAAGAATTTTTTATTTTATATTGCTATGAGTCTTCAACTTCTACCAAGGCTGTAGGAGTAAAATATCTATAAATCTGTCTATTTTCCAGCCCAGTCATCTAGTTAATGATTGTGAGGATCTGGAAAGAGTACTAGGAGAACATTTTATACAAATATGGGAGGAACACGTAAGATCTACACAGGTAGTGGCCAGGCTGGGATTCAAACACAGGTCTCCAGAGATGTGAAGTGACAGTGCTAAACACTGTGTCACCATACTGGCCAAAGGAAAAACAGACTTTCAGAAGAAGAATAGTGTTGTATTTTATACATGAAATCATGCAAAGGAAGGGATAGTCCTAAATTTGAACTGCTCTTTCAGAAACTCTTCTGCATAATATGTGCATACATTGATTTGTAGTTTGTGAAACCCAAAAACTTCTTATTAATCGTGCACCAGTTTCCAGTGTTAACTGAATCGTTGCTTGCAATAGGGACTTAGCAGGACTTAGCAGGATTCAGGGGACAAACTCTAAAAATTCAATTCACTGTTGTAACTTGTAGAAGTGTAAGTTTTCAATTAATACTTGTGCTAAATAGAAAGAAATCCTAGTTAGTGATGACTCAAAGGTAAATTATTAATATTATTGCCATGGTAGGTAGGTGGCAACTCTAAATAGAGAAAAAAAACATCAAACCACTGAGACATTTAAACAAATCTAGTGTGGATTAGTCAAAAATTATCTATAATGTAAAATTTGTGTGAGAAGGTAAGTATCTTTTTACTCCATAATTCAACCATTTATTTTTATTTAATACTAGCCGTTCCCCAAGGCTCCGCCCGAGTAATAGTGAAACAGGACAAGGTTTAAAAATCAATAAACAAAAAGGTATCGCTAGCTAAGCGGAGGCAAGGTACACTCCAAAATGCAGAGGTAGACCAACTCCCTACTCTTGACGTCACGCTTCCCCCTCCCCTCGGCCCGCAGCCTCTGTCTCGGATTAGCGTGAATATATCGCTCAGGCAAGCAAACTGTGATCCACAGAGTGACGAGAGAACTTGCAAAATCAACCAGAATGTTCAAGCAAATTATAGAAAAAAACCTGATCCAAATCCGTTAAGTAGTTCTCTCATTCACTAGTTAAGCGGAGGTAAGATACACGTCCCGAGGCTGGTGCATGAGTGAGGAGGGTCTCGCCCCTCTCCCCTCGGGCCGCTGCGTCTCTCTTGGATTTGTGCAAATAAATTAGTACTGCAAGCAAACTATGATTCTTAGCGCGATGGGAGAACACACAAAATCAACCGAAATGTTCAAGCAAATTATAGAAAAAATCTAAATCCGTTAAGTAGTTCTCTCGTGAAAAGCGGACAGACATACAGACAGACGGACGTTGGATTTTATATATAGAGAGATTTCATGCAGAAAGTGAGAAGTCAAAGAGAGATAGAAGTAAGCTCTTGTTGTGCTTCTTTAATAGGTATATTACTTTAAATGTGTACTCTGGGCAGAGAAATGAGTTGGTAGCATAGGCAAAGTAGAATGGCATGGGTGCTGAGGGTCAGGTCACAGGGCATTACATTTAAAGCCCTGCACTTTTTGGTAGTTTAGTAACTCTTACATATTATGCCTGATGTTGCTGGTACTCTAAGTATTTACAAAAAGAAACACATTGTAACTGTTTGCAGTTTTGATATTCCCTCTTTAGAATTTTTAGGTAATCAATCCAAAAAAGCCCTGTCCAACCCCCCCCCCCCCCCCCCCCCCCCCCCCCCCCCAATGCCTGAATTCCAAGATGCTGTCTGACCTGCAAAATGTTTGTCAAAGTCAGTCAAATATTTGTGTGCAGCATTTATTCAATGATTTAGTGCAAAGGTAAGCGAAAAGTGCCCATGGTATATTTTCCCAGAGTTATCTTGACTGCTAACTAGTCAGGCTTTAACCTTCTAGATACTGCATCAATGATTGGACGATTTAGACCTTGACCCTCTAATTATGTTGTAAACATGGCCACGCCACTTTTGATGTGCCAAAAACAAGAGCACTGTGGGGATGTTTATTTTTCTTACTGTGAGAGCATAATAGGTGTGCTGGGTGGCCAGGAACCTCATAGTTCAACTGCTTGCATATTTCCAATGTGGGTGGGCATTGGGAAGCAGCAAAAAGACTCCATACTTTGAAAACACTGTTCCATGATGTTCAGTCGGTTAGATACTGAAGACTTGCAGAAACTGTGCAAAAGATCTTCTTTGACCATTTCCAGCCAACACCTTTGGATGTTCTTTCAACAAAGACAGAGTGAAGTTATTACACTGAATCATGCCAGTCAGCTAAGAAGAGGGTGCTGTCCCAGGAAACAGGAGTCTTCTTTCAGATAGCATTAGGGGTGTGTACAGTGCCTATACAAAGAATTCCCCCTTTGATGTTTTCACATTTCATTGTCATACAATATTGAATCACAATTGATTTAATTTGGCTTTTTTGACACTGATAAACAGAAAAAATCATTTAATGTAAAATTTAAAACAGATTTCTTCAAAGTGATCTTCTTCTTCTTCTCTCGGGTGCTCCCGTTAGGGGTTGCCACAGCGGATCATCTTGTTCCATATAGTCCTGTCTTCTGCATCTTGCTCTGTTACACCCACCACCTGCATGTCCTCTCTCACCACATCCATAAACCTTTTCTTAGGCCTTCCTCTTTTCCTCTTCCCTGGCAGCTCAACCTGTATACTTAACATCCTTCTCCCAATATACTCAGCATCTCTCCTCTGCACATGTCCAAACCATCACAATCTCACCTGTCTGACTTTGTCTCCCAACTGTCCAACTTGAGCTGACCCTCTAATGTACTCATTTCTAATCCTATCCATCCTTGTCACGCCCAATGAAAATCATAGCATCATTAACTCTGCCTCTTCCAGCTTGGTCTCCTGCTTTCTGGTCACGGCCACCGTCTCCAACCCATATACTGTAACATAGCTGGTCTCACTACAGTCCTGTTGATCTTCTCTTTCACTCTTGCTGATATCTGCCACAAATTACTCCTGACACTCTTCTCCAACCATTCCACCCTGCACTCTCTTTTTCACCTCTCTTCCACAATCCCCATTACTCTGTACTGTTGATCCCAAGTATTTAAACTCATCCACCTTCACCAACTCTACTCCTTGCATCCTCACCATTCCACTAACCTCCCTCTCATTTACACACATGTATTCTGTCTTGTTCCTACTGACCTTCATTCCTCTCCTCTCTAGAGCATAAATCCACTTCTCCAGGGTCTCCTCAACCTGCTCCCTACTCTCACTACAGATCACAATGTCTACATTAATGACAAATTTAAAACACTAAATGATCAATCACACATAAATCATCCCAATACATCCAGTTGGTTTTAGAAGTCACATAACTATTTCAATGGAGTTCACCAATGTGGAGTCAAGGGGTTTCGATTACTTGTAGTATAAATGCACCTGTACTGTACGTGGAAGGGCCAACTAGTAGTGAATCAGTATCATGGACTAACCTACACAAGGAAGACAAAGGAACACTACAAGAAACACTGTGAAAAAGTGATTGAAAAGCACAAACCAAGGGATGGAGACAAGAAAATACCCAAGTCTCTGAAAATCTCTTAGAGTTGAGTTAAATGAACCATTAAGAAATGGAAAGAGTAAGACACAGCCATAAATCTGCCTAAAGCAGGCTGTCCAAGTGATCATGCAGAAAGAAGACTACGCAGTAAGAGACGCCACCAAAAGACCTAAGAAAACTCAGAGGGAGAGACAAGCTACAGTGACCAAGATTGGAGAGGCTGTGCAGATGACAACTGTTTAAAAAATGCACATGAGTTCTCACCCAGTTTTTACCTGGGGGACTCTGAAGTATGCTGGAAGAAGGTTCTGTGGTCTGATGAAAGCGTTTTGGCCATCAGATTAAATGCCACGTTAAATGTCATGCTGTGAACACTGCACATTATCAAAAATACAGAATTCCCACTGTGAAGCACAGGGGTGGCAGCATCCTGCTTGTGGGGATGCTTCTCTGTGGTAGGTCCTGGCAGGCTTGTGACAGCAGAAGGAAAAATAAATGGAATAAAATGCGGGGAAATCCAAAAGGAAAACCTGATGCAGTCTGACAAGAAATTTGTGCCTTGGGAGGTGATTTGTTTTCCAGTAAGACAACAACCCCAAGCATAACGCCAAAGCTCTACCCAAGTGGCTTAAAAACAACAATGTTATTATCCTGGAGTGACCAAGATCTCAGTCAAATTAATGGTTTGAGGCTGAACTAAAAAGGCCGTTCACTCATGATCTGCATGCAAGGGACTGAGCAGTTTTGCAAAGAGTAATGGAGAAAAATTGCAGTGTCTAGATGTGCACAGTTGACAAAGATCTGTGCTTACAGACTTAAAGCTGTCATGGCTGCCAAAGCTGCTTCTTCTGTATAGTGAAGTCTTATTCAATTCAATATTTTGTGTTTTGTATCTGTATTTATTTTAGACCACTTTGCAGAGATCTGGTTTTACTTTGATATTAACAAGTCTTTTTACTGTAAACCAGTGACAAAAAGGCAATTTAAATCCACTGTGTTTCAATGTTGTATTAAAATAAAATGTGAAAAATTACAAATGGATGAATTCTTTTTCTAGGCACTGTAGTGTGAGAGAGTCCTAGAGGTGCCGAGTGTTGCTGCTAGAGTCAAGCAGATGAGGTTGTGCAGGACACCAAGTGAGTAGACAGCCAGTCTGAAGAAGACTTTGTCATCTTGGTAGAGTCACCTGTGATCCAAGAGTCGGGGAACATCAGGGCGGATAACAGCCAGGAAATGAGTATAAAAACACAATGAAGTTTTTAATTGTTAAATCCAGTGAGCTGTTTCTTTTATTATGGTGTCTGTCACACTATTTAAGTAAAACACACACACACACACATATATATATATATATATATATATATATATATATATATATATATATATATATATTATATATTATATACTGTATATATATATACTGTATATATATATATATATTTACAGTATATACAGTAAGACAGTAAATGTATTTTTGAATAGCAGACATGATATTGTCTTACCAAACTGTGTGACTGGCTACTGGTGCAATTCACCGTTTCTGGGAAGAACCAACTGTCTTCCAAACAACTCTTTGGTAAAGTTTGCTTCTTTCAGGTGGCGAAGGATTTCATGAAATCTGTAATAATAATAGTTGTTTTCTTTTCTGGGTCTGCTTTTTCTTTATAGTGTTACTAGGAGGTGAAACATGTCTCACTAGTAATGTGTGTATGACAGGTATTAACAGTGGGAGCACATTCACACCTCCCTCACTCAAACTGGGCCAAAGTGAAATCTCTGACTAACATAATGTGTCCTTCTGTGGGAAGTAGAAGGAAACCTGAATACCCCCTAAAAACAAACAGATGCACAGAGAGAACATGCAAGCTTCAAACAGACATTAACCTGATGTGAGAATTGAACCCAAGACATTAGAGCTGCACTAACCACCTTGTTATATACTGCTAGGTAACCTAATTAGCTACCATATTCTGTAAATGTTGACCTTATACCAATTGGTTCAACTGCATTTATAAAATGAAGAAAACACTATAAGGTTTGTCTTAGGCGGTTGAAGAAACATTTACAGGTTTTTATACAATTCTAGAATGAAATAGAAACTATTCAAATTCACATTTTTAACATATCTAATGATTGTCCTTTACTAATACAAATATCAAACTGTTCACTATGAAGTCACTGCTTATACCACATCAAAAAGGTACTTTACCTCAGTAAATGTAATGCATACTTGTAAGGTAACTTGATATCTCTACTTTGTACCACCTGAGGGTCTATATGCAAAAAATTATGTATTCTAGGAATATTGTTTTTTTTTTTTTTTTGCAGAAGAGATTAATCTGACTTTAAACTAACTGAGACAATCATTTTGTGATCAGTGGGATGCAAAAAAGAATATAGCTTGATACACATGCTTAGATGTTACAGGCCATTTTTAGAAGGTACCTATACATTTTACAGCAAGAAAATAAATGTATATATATATATATATATATATATACAGTATTATATATATATATATATATATATATATATATATATATATATATATATAGATATATGCAGTATTTTATATATACTGTATATTTATATATATATATATATATATATATATATATATATATATATATATATATATATATATTTTTTTTTTTTTTTTTTTGAAAACTTGAAAACACATCAGATCTCAAAAGGAAATGATATGGACTGGGTAATGTGTTAGGAACAAAAGGATGCCACATCGTTTGATGGAAATGAAAATTAGCAACCTACAGAGGGCTGAATTCAAAGACACCCCGAAAATCAAAGTGAAAAAATGATGCGGCAGGCTAGTTCATTTTGCCGAAATTTCATTGCAGCAACTCCAGATCGTACTCAGCAGTTTGTTTGGCCAACCATGTGCTTGTATGCATGCCTGACAACGTCTGGGCCTGCTCCTAATGAGACGACGGATGGTGTCCTGGGGGATCTCATCCCAGATCTAGACCAGGGCATCACTGAGCACTTGGACAATCTGAGGTAATAATAATAATAAATTTTATTTATATTGCACTTTATATTTTAGCAATCCCAAAGTGCTACAGAGTAAAAATAGAATAATAAATAAAAACAGAAGAATCTATAAAATACTTTAACAAAATGACTTTCTAAAAAGATGAGTTATAAGGTTTCGCTTAAAGGCCTCGGTCGACTGTGGGGCTCTCAGGTAATCAGGGAGGGCATTCCACAGCCTCGGAGCCACAGATGAAAACGCCCTGTCACCCATGCTGCTGAGCTTAGTTCTGTGGACTTGAAGAATGTTAGTGTGTACAGAGCGGAGGGAGCGTAGGGAGTTATGAGGGGTAAGGAGTTCCTGTAGATAAAGAGGGGCATGTCCATAAATGCACTGATGGGTAAGAAGGGAGACCTTGTACTCTGTTCTGAATGAAACAGGGAGCCAGTGAAGGGTTTTCAGGATTGGGGTGATGTGATCATACTTTCGCACCCTCATCAGGATCCTGGCAGCGCTGTTCTGAATATACTAGAGTCTCTGGATACTCTTGCCAGGAATCCCAATGAGGAGCGCATTACAGTAATCCAGCCTGGAAGAGACAAAGGGATCAGGTGGACTGAAACATAATGTCCCAGAGGTGTTCTATTGGATTTTGATCAGGAGAGCGTGGGGGCCAGTCAATGGTAGCAATTCCTTCATCCTCCAGGAACTGCCTGCATACTCTTACCACATGATGTGGGACATTGTCGTGCACCAGGAGGAACCCAGGACCCACTGCTCCAGCATAGGGTCTGACAATGGGTCTAAAGATTTCAAGGTGCTGTTGTCTAGCCTGTAGAGGTCTGTGCGTCCCTCCATGGATATGCCTTCCCAGACCATCACTGACCCATCACTAAACCAGTCATGCTGAACGATGTTACAGGCATCATACTGTTCTCCACAGCTTCTCCAGACCCTTTCACGTCTGTCACATGTGCTCTCATCTGTGAAAAGCACAGGGCGCCAGTGCTTGACCTGCCAATTCTGGTATTCTCTGGCAAATGCCAATCGAGCTCCACGGTGCCGGGCAGTGAGCACAGGGCCCACTAGAGGATGTCGGGCCCTCAGGCCACCATCATGAAGTCTGTTTCTGATTGTTTGGCCAGAGATATTCACACCAGTGCCCTGCTGGAGGTAATTTTGTAGGGCTCTGGCAGTGCTCATCCTGTTCCTCTTTCCCCAAAGGAGCAATACCAGTCCTGTTGATGGGTTAAAGACACTTCTATGGCCCTGTCCGACTCTCCTGGAGTAACTGCCTGCCTCCTGGAATCTGCTCCATGCCCTTGAGACTGTGCTGGGAGACACAGCAAACCTTCTGGCAATGGCACGTATTGATGTGGCATCCTAGAGAAGTTGGACAACCTGTGCAACCTCTGTAGTGTTCAGGTATCGCCTCATGCTACCAGTAGTGACAATGACCGTAGACAAATGCAAAACTAGTGAAAAAACAGATGAGGAGGGAAAAATGTCAGTGGCCTCCACCTGTTAAACAATTCCTGTTTTGGGGGTCGTCTCATTGTTGCCCCTCTAGTACATTAATACCAAAGCAGCGGAAACTGATTAACTGCTACTTAACTGAGCAGATCAATAGCCCAGACGTTTCAATGACTTGATGCTATACTCTCATTAAAAAGTGTTGCTTTGATTTTTTTGAGCAGTATATATTCCTTTGACCACTTTTGATAGATACTGACCACTGCATTCAGGGAACACCCCATAAGATCTGTTGTTTTGGAGATGCACTGACACAGTTGTCCAGCCATCACAATTTGGCCCTTGTCAAAGTCACTCAGATCCTTACGCTTGCACGTTTTTTCTGCATCCAACACTTCACCTTCAAGAACTGCTTGTTCACTTGCTGCTTAATATATCCCACCCTTGACAGGTGCCATTGTGATGAGATAATCAATGTTAATCACCTCACCTGTCAGTGGTTTGAATGTTGTGGCTGCTTGATGTATGTGCATATCTCTTTAGATGCCACATAAACAAAAATTACCAGAAGTCTTAAGCTGCGATAAACCGATTGCATAGAAAAAGATCATTTGGTTATCTATCTATCTATCTATCTATCTATCTATCTATCTATCTATCTATCTATCTATCTATCTATCTATCTATCTATCTATCTATCTATCTATCTATCTATCTATCCTCTCAATTAATGTCAGGCTCTGCTGTTAGCAAAGCTGTGTGTCACTTGAACTACTAAACATCTATCTATATATATAATTCACTAAAGCAGCCGACCATGGGCAGGCAAGACGTAAGACAGAGCCCTGCCCGCCAACTCACCGAGCCCCGCCCACCAACAATTCACTAAGCAGCTGACAATGGGATACGCACGGCAGAGCCACGCCCATGGCAGGCACGATGCAAGACAGAGCCACGCCCATAATTCACTAAGGCAGCCCAAGCAGCCGGCCATGGGCAGGTAGAGAGAGACACACACACACACACACAGGCGTGAGCGAGAGAGAGACACACACACACACAGGTGCATGAGAGAGACACACAACCAACTCTAAGACCATGGGATACGACGACAACTCACAGAGCCACACCCACCAACTCTAAGAATTCACTAAGTCCATGGCAAGCAAGACGCACGCAAGACAGAGCCACGCCCGCCAACAATTCACTAAACAGCCGACCATGGCACACGCAAGACAGAGCCACGCCCGCCAACAATTCACTAAACAGCTGACCATGGCACACGCATGACAGAGCCACGCCCGCCAACTCACAGAGCCCCGCCCACCAACAATTCGAGCGAGAGCGAAAGCATTTGTCAAGAATGTTTTCATTAATCAAGAACGAAAGTCGGAGGATCGAAGACGATCACATACCATCGTAGTTCTGACCATAAACGATGCCGACTGGCGATCTGGCGGCGTTATTCCCATGACCCGCCGGGCAGCCATCCAGGTAACCAAAGTCTTTGGGTTCCTGAGGGAGTATGGTTGCAAAGCTGAAACTTAAAGGAATTGACGGAAGGGCACCACCAGGTGTGGAGCCTTTCGCTTAATTTTACTCAACACGGGAAACCTCACCCGTCCTGAACACGGAGAGGATTGACAGATTGATAGCTCTTTCTCGATTCTGTGGGTGGTGGTGCATGGCCATTCTTAGTTGGTGGAGCAATTTGTCTGGTTAATTCCGTTACGTGACAAAAGAGCGGTCGGCGTCCAACTTTTTAGAGGGACAAGTGGCTTTCAGCCACGTGAGATTGAGCAATAACAGGTCTGTGATGCCCTTAGATGTCCGGTGCTGGATCAACGTGTGTCTACCCGCCACCGAGAGGCGTGGGTAAGCCGTTGAACCCCATTCGTGATGGAGACCAGGGCTTGCAATTGTTCCCCACGAACGAGGAATTCCCAGTAAGTGCGGGTCATACGCTCGCACTGATTAAGTCCCTGCCCTTTGTACACACCCCCCCCGTCGCTACTACCATGGTCGGGTGACTTGGTGGATTATATATAGAAAAGCAGCTGGAACCGCAAAGAACAATGATAAGTCAAGGTGGCTCAGAGGTGCATGTGGACTGTAGCAGAGACGAAAGCAACTGAGGCGGTGTTTGGAAAATGAAACGTCAACGTACACTCACAGGTGCATGTGGACTGTACACAGATGAAAGTGACTCAGGTGAGGAGTTGGGGGCGGGCACATGAGCAGGCAGTGCATACTGAACGATGACTAAGAGATGACTAAGAAATCAGCAGACTAGAATGATGGGGGGGGGGGGGGGTTGGGGCGTCCTTCCCCTCTCCTCCCATTCTGCTCTCCGTGCCCGAGCACCGTCCAGCCCTGTCCCTCGCTCTGGGAGGTGGAAGCGCGATGACGGTCCTCCAGTTTTCAGTCACGGACAATTGTATGTTGCCCTCTCCAGAGTTCCATTTTTTCATTCACCTACAGTCGTATCCTCAAACCCACCCCATTTGGACAACTGTGTCTTTCAGGAAGTGTTCACCCATCAATACATAATTATGTGGTGCAGGCTGGCTAGTGTTCTTTAATTAAATCAGTCAGTTCACTTGTCCCTTTAGTAAAGACTCTATAGATGAAGTGTAGTGCACATAGTGGGTGAACTCAGTTAAGTTTACAATAGTGTCAGTTCCTAGAATGCCCTTTACTACAAAGGGCAAATTTGTTGTGTGCAAACCAGATAGTATACAGAGACCCCAAATATAATGACGACACTATCAACTTAGTCTGTTTCAGCTCCCCATGTCTGACAAAAAATATTGCACTAAGCAGGCTTAGCAAAAAATGCATGGGTAGATATTCTGGTTGACAAATTCATATCTCTAGCCTTTCAAAGGATTTGCTAAAGATTGTATTTCAATCTAAATGATCCTTGGGGCTTTTAAAGGAAAACATTAGGAATCAGAGCCTGCTTGGATTCTGCCAGTGGCCTACCGTACAGAAGAAGCCCACTTCCTAGATTGCTGAATTCAAAGTGGGCATCTGAGGCTGCGTCTTTTGTAAAAAAGGCATCGTGGACTGCCTCACCCAAGGCTATCCTAGCCTTAACTAACTGGATTTCAACATTTCTAATATTAACTGTATTTTTTACATAGGGGTATGGCAAAGAAGAAGCTCATTATTTATATAACACACATGGATACGTGGATTATTGTCCAAGTTGACATTGCAATGCACATTAGACAGGCCTCATCCCAACCATAACTTTAAAAGTAGAACATTAGAATACATTTAGACCACCGACTATATCTCTGATGCCCAGTGAGTGGCTGTATTTAGAAACTTTTTTCAGAAAACACAAAACTGCCATGCTTAAATGACACAGCTCAATGGATTTGTAAATTATTAACAAGTTAATATTGACAAGTAAAATATACCAAAAATGCAAAAAGTATGCCAAAATGTATAGTACATTTCAGTTCTTTATAGTACCACTTGTGCCTTTCTAAAAAATACAAATACACCACAGTTTTATACGGGACAGTATCAGGGTAACAGGGTGAGCATATCATCAGCAGTTGGTAATAGACATGTGGTGTTTGTAAAGTAACATATCTGTTTTAAATGGCATCTATTTCACATGAGCAAACCAGATTTTCTTGCCAGTGAGAAGCAGACTTTGGAAGACCTATCAAAAAGTAAAAAGATTAGTTGGTTAGTGTCCATCTTGCACTATTAACATTTGCCTTGTGTGTTCACAGTGTCATCTCATGGAAGAAGGAACTTCTTCAAACTGCTTGAACACTTTCAACTTCTTCAACTTACTTTCTTAATCATACCAGCTCTGCTACCCATCTAAGACGGTTTGAAATCTAAGTAATCAATGTAGATCTCAGCAATGACATTCGCAATGCACCATGCAATACATATGTCTCTGCTATATGCCATTTGTTATGGGATTCATTAAAGATAATACAGTAATATCCAACTGCATAACCACAGAGCCATGTGTCACTGCAGTTTTTGACCACAGTTTCTTGTAAGATTAGGGTATCTTAATGTTTAGGGTTTGTGTTGTTAACGTGTACTACAGATGTGAGGTAATGTCCCTTCCACCATGAAACTGCTGCTAATTATATTCAGTTGCTTCTACCCAGAAACTACAGTGACGTATCCACACTTTTTCATAAAAGCAGCATTAATGTTTATGATGTGCCACCTATGGGAATGAAAAATGCAATGCATTTTATTACTAAAAATGTTTGCTATTAAGGTGGATATACTGGGCTAGGTTTGTCAAAATCTTTCAATAGGACCTTCTTTGTGAATACCATTCATCTTTCTATTATCTAATCTGCTTATCCAGTACCATGTCATATGATTAGAAGGAAAGCCAGAGTACACTCAGAAAAAACGGCATACAGACACAGGTAGAATATGCAAAGTACACATAGACACTGAGGAAACCTGGAGCTGAAAGGCAGCAGTGCTGACTACCGTGCCACCTCTCTTTAAAAATATACTTCTCTTTAATAATTTACTATACGTTGAAAGTTATATTTATTTCAGTTCAATTCAATTTATTTTGGTATAGTGCTCTTCACTAAGTGCAGGCTCAGAGCCTAATGGATGCACATAAAGACACAGGTTTCTTTAAACAGACAGGAAACAAAACAGTTCAGAAATTGATTAATATAAATGGAACTTAATAATACCTGTCCATTAATTGGGTTTTTGAACTATGGCTAAGGGCGGCATGGTGGCGCAGTGGTAGCACTGCTGCCTCGCAGTAAGGAGACCTGGGTTCGCTTCCCAGGTCCTCGCTGCATGGAGTTTGCATGTTCTCCCTGTGTCTGTGTGGGTTTCCTCCGGGTGCTCCGGTTTCCTCCCACAGTTCAAAGACATGCAGGTTAGATGCATTGGCGATTCTAAATTGTCCCTAGTGTGTGCTGGGTGTGTGGGTGTGTGTGCCCTGCCCAGGGTTTGTTCCTGCCTTGCGCCCTGTGTTGGCTGGGATTGGCTCCAGCAGACCCCCGTGACCTTGTCTTAGGATATGGCGGGTTGGACAATTACTGACTGACTATGGCTAGCTGACAAACAGAGGAGAGGAAAACAAAAACTATGGTCAGCGGTGTCCCTTCATGTTATATAATATAAATTTTGTATTTTAATACAGTCTTGTTCATCATGGCACTGGACAGTGGTGACATATGGCATGTTGGTCACATATACAAGTTAGAATTTCACTGTACTCAATACACATGACACTACTATACTATTACTGCTACCATGCATAGCATTTTTTGAAAATATCTTTCAAAATTTTCTTTGTTTTAGTTTACTTTTAAATGGAGTTTCTTATTCTTTGCACAAGTGAAATAGCAATAGCTGTAATGTATGAAATATAAACAAATGGGAGCGTCAGGTTAAGACAAACTGCGTATCCATTGATTTTTCAAAACATCATAAGTCAGGAACTAATTCTTAATGGAGTATCAATCCATCATAAGGTACACTCGCTCACTCACTCTCACATACTCAAGCATAATGGAAACTTTAGAAGCACTAGCAAAATTAACCTGTGGAATATGGGAGGAAAACCAATGACGATTCATTCTGTAATACACTCTTCTAGCTTAGACTTGCAGGGAGTGCTGCTAATCGCAACAGTACTGAGCAGAAGGTGGAAGTCAACTCTGAAATGGGTGTTCCAGTTCATTGCAGGGCAATCTCATAAACATGTCCACTCTCACTCATACTGGGTCAATGTGGAGTCATTAAGCAATGTAAAATACACACCTTTGGAACTCGTCCATCCTTTTTTTTGTTTTGACAGGGAAGATGGGGCCTCTCCCAACAAGCAATGGGCACAAGGCAGGAACTATCTCTGGACAGGGCACCAGCACATCACCAGGAGAACAAACACAAACACATCAGGGCCAGTTATCATGAACCTGCCACATGAACACAGGGAAAACTTGCATACTTGAGTCTCCATGCTGAGAGGCATGTGCCATAATGTGCCACCCACCATGGAAATGTGGGAGGAAAATAAAAACTGTTCAGGGAAAAACCCACCCAAGTACAGACAGAGCAATGCAGACACCACACAGACAGTTCTTAGGCTGGGGTTCACACTCAGTTTCCAGAAACGGTGAGGAATTTACATTAAAATTGCTCTACCCGACATTGTTGGTATGAACCATTATATTAACAAAAAAAAAAAGTAACATATCCTACATTTTTCAAATGACAGCAGGATGATGCACTATCACTTTCTGAGGCTGAAGTGCAAAGTTGAGAAGGAAGAACCAGTGAAAAAGGGAACCTCATGGAATTTATTCCTACATGGTTTAATTGAGAAAGAATAAATAAAGATGTCAGCGACTAAGAGCTGCACTTGCTTTCTTTAGGTCTGAATTACTAATATTAGCTCTCCAATGTATTCACATCCACAGCTGTAAAGAGAAAAAGATCATACTCGACACTTTCCAGTGGACCCCCTCTGTGTGAGCTGCACCAGAGACACAGCATGCTGCTCTCTCTGTTCAATTTATAATTTTTTTTAAACAGCATATTGCAATGAAAAGAAAACTTGGCTGTATTGATTTTTAAAATGACACAGGAGTTTCTTTTCTACCAACTAAATAGTATGCACAAGTTCTGGAAATGGAAAAGCTAGTGGTCTCACAACTTCTTAAATGAAAGATAATTCTCTATCCCCTACTCACACATATGTTGGATAAAATATATCTATGACTTTACAGGCATGGGCAAATGTTGGCACTAATCTTGAAAGTGCTATATAATGTTTAAACCCATAAAGTATGCTGACACCAAAAATCAGATATAATGATTAATAAAACTATTTACACACTGCCTAAAACTCACAAATATTTCTACAATAATAAAAAAAATAAATGCTGTGGAGTACCAGTTAAGTCGCCACGTGTTCTGTTGTGGAATCACACCACGATCTGTCCCAGTTGTCATTTGAACCTGTGACATCTGGTAGATAGATAGATAGATAGAACGATAGTACTTTATTTGTCCCCAAGGGGAAATATGGCTTCTTACAGAAGCTCTTCAAATAAATTAATATATATATATAGATAAATATATATATTATTTATTTAATTTATAATTAATTTATAATTAAATAAAATATATACATACACACCAGAATGACCAAAAATGCAAGAAAATTAAAAAGAAAAAAAAGAAAACTTTTGACTTGGCAGTTACAGTCCCAGTGAGGCATTATGCAGGTGTATAGCTGTTGGTATAAAGGACCCCCAGTTTCCTGACCCACTTCTGCTGAATGATTCATTGACTGAAAGTCCTCTGTGTTACTGTGTCAGAGAGAAGATGTGCATCATCTCTTATATATATTTCTCTTCTGGTTCGTCCTGCTTCCACTTCAAAACCGGTCCCACCCACACACAGTCGACACGGCATTTCTTGATTCCTATTCGTCATCTTCCATGTCATGCACTATACTGGCCTGCTGAGCGTAATACATCCAACAAGTACTCGAGGTGCTGCCACAACGGTAAAGTAGCTTTACCACCCTTGCGGGAGCCACCTGTGTCTTTACAACAGCTTCTTACACAGCAAACATCAGAAGCTAAAAATTATCGTGAACACATTTGAGAATACAACTCTTCTCTAGCGTTTGCTTCCGTGGGTGCATAGATAACTCAATCTCCTGGCCACGGACCATACTGTTTTAAAATACACGGGCAAATTTATCACCAAATCTCTCCACTATACACTAACACTTCTACCTCTCCAAGATATGGACAGTTGTATGTTTTTGACGCTTACAAAATAAAGCAAACTCTGCATGCAGCGAAAATGTACTTCTCCAGCTAGATTCCATGCTCAGAACCATCAACCTCTTCGCTAAATCATACAAACACATGCATGAAATCACTCAGTCCAATCCAACAGTATCTGTACGAATGGTTTTCAAGGAAAACTCTGGACAAGATTTACGACGATACAATGCCTCGACATTGCAGCGATTTTCATCGGAAAAGATGGTGAACCGCTTGCCGAAAGGGACATTTGCATCTATCCCAGAGGCAACTCCTGTAAACAGATTTCCACGCTCAATATGAATTGCGATCCTATGGTTTACCCACTTTTATTCCCTTACAGAGACATTGGCTGGCACAAAGATTTCCAACATGTTCCCGATAAAAGAACCGCCAAGAGAATAAGGCTTACTCAATGCCAATTTTACACGTACAGATTAGCAATGAGGAATACATTTAGTATTTTGCACTCCAGCGGCAAACTATTCCAACAGTACGTCGTAGATGCATATGTTAAAACAGAGGGCGCTCGTCTCAACTATTTCAGATTACATCAACAAGATCTGCGCGTGGAACTATCAGACGCATTGCAAACAAACGCGAAAAATTACAACGATCAAAATGATTATATTACCATCCACATTTCCAGGAAGTCCAAGATACATGCAACAAAACTATCAGGATGCCATGGCCATAGTATGTAAATTCGGAAAGCCTGATTTATTTATCACTTTCACATGCAGTCCTACTTGGCCGGAAATTCTACATGCACACTGCGTCTTCCATCCATCCATCCATTGTCCAACCCGCTGAATCCGAACACAGGGTCACGGGGGTCTGCTGGAGCCAATCCCAGCCAACACAGGGCACAAGGCAGGAACCAATCCCGGGCAGGGTGCCAACCCACCGCAGGACCACTGCGTCTTTCAAGAAGTATTTATTTCTACTTGATTTCTGAATTCCTTTCTCACCGTTTTCCGTTCCTATTCTTACACCGCCGTATGCTACAGCGGACGTCGGCTAGTTGTTTATAATGGCACTCAGTTTTGTTTTAATTCTCTCCTTTGCTACCATCTCCAGGTGGTCCAAAGTGTGTCCCATAACTAAGCCTGCCCTTTTAATTAGCTTGTTGATTCAGTGGGCCTCTCTTGAAGTGATGTTACCAGTCAAGCATACCACAGAGTAGAAAATTGCACTAGTCATCACAGAGTTATAGAAGATGTGAAGGATGTCATTACTCACATTATGGAAAAAGATCCTGCTCTGCCCTTTCTTAAATAGTTCCCCTGGGTTCCGAGACCAGTCCAACCTGTCATTAATGTGGACCC
The DNA here is from genome assembly GCF_900747795.2 of Erpetoichthys calabaricus. Taxonomy (NCBI): domain Eukaryota; kingdom Metazoa; phylum Chordata; class Cladistia; order Polypteriformes; family Polypteridae; genus Erpetoichthys; species Erpetoichthys calabaricus. The sequence goes on along the minus strand of NC_041399.2, from coordinate 174,524,951 downwards.
CCAAGTACTTTTAGGAGTGGGCCACCTATACATCCACTCCTTGAATAGTGACCAGACATTGAGGTTCTTTGGAGTTGTGAAAGTCAATAAACAGTTCCTTGGTTTTGCTAATTTTAATTTGCAGACAATTCTCTTTGCACCAAGAAACAAAGTTCTTCACCTGACTCCTATACTGTGTCTCTGCGTCAATACACCCCATAAGTGTAGAATCATCTGATATTTCTTCAAGTGACATGACCTGGTATTATATTTATAGTCTGAGGTGTACAGAGTGAAGAGAAAAGAACGCAGGAATGTTCCTCGTTGTGCTCCAGTGTTGCTCACATCCACATCAGAAACACAGACTTTGAGTCTCACAAACTATGGTCTACCCGACAAGTACTATAAAGGCCGTCACAATCAGCTCCTTTTACATCACGAGATAATATAACACCTATTACACATAGCATAAAAAAGAGAGCTGCTTCTACAGGCCTTTGTAAAATAAACATCAATGATCAACAGCTGGCAAATGGCAGGTGGTCACCAGCACTAATGTCAGTGCAGATGTCCAAAATAGGATGGATTATGGTGTGATTCCATGTTGAAACACTTGGCACAGTTGGCAGGATTTGCATTGTGGACAGATGGAGGGTAGTGATAGAGCTCTGCTGACATCACCTGGAAGCTCTCCACTTGCAGTGCTTAAAGACAGTCCTCAACTGTAGGAGATCTCCTATTGCTCACAGCATAAAGGATCTGCTTCTGAGGATGCAGGTTCACAGCTGACAACCAGCAGATGGCCAACAACAGTTACCATACTGCAAATGAATAGGGATGAACCATGACATAATAGTCAACATCATTGCAAAATTCAGTAGCCAATCCTTAGTATATTACTGATTCCTATAAAACAATTATTATCAGCTGAGGTGGGCTTGCGCCCTGCCCAGGGTTTGTTTCCTGCCTTGCACCCTGTGCTGGCTGGGATTGGCTCCAGCAGACCCCCGTGACCCTGTAGTTAGGATATAGCGGGTTGGAAAATGACTGACTGACTAACAATTATTATCAAGATCTTTAGGTTTGTTATCCATATCTCACTGATGAGATCTTAGATATCAGGTCCTCATTTATAAAACTTTGCATAGATTTGATCATGAAAAAATGCACACACCAAAAAAAAATCAGATTTATAAAACTTGGAGTACATACTTTTCTTGTAAATATGTGCTCTTGAACATACTTTGATGCTAGTCAGCTTCACACATATGCAATCACAATGCTGCTGGCATTCATAACTGGTAGCGTGGCCTTCCTCCTGATGCGTCATGTCCCTACCACCTGCATTCAAGAGTATCTGGCTGTGCCCTGCAACTAAACATGCAAGATCATTTGTTACATTATAGCGCCTCTCGTCTATATTTTGGGGGTCTGGGAAAGGCACAAGCGTCTGAGTGGGTAGCCACTATCTCCTGACACATGTAATCATGTGATTGCTGATACATGAACAGTACAGGCCACATAAAACACTGAAACCAACAAGTCAGCCACCATGTACAGTACTGTCATGTCTAACAAAGCTAGCTTACATCAAAATAAATGAATCACAGGATGACCCAAGCCAGGGAGTCATGATGTTTATCAGTCTCATCTTGGCATCATAGATGATTTGTGTGTTAATGGATGTAAAAGTATACGGTTAACAAAAGAAGCTTCATTCTCACTAGATGCCCTTATTGCATTATGAGTGTGGCAAAGTGATCTGATTACGTTAGGAGAACCAGACATTGCTGCAAATTTGCCTGTTTTAAACTCGATAAAAATATGATATGTTTTATGTAATATACGTGCACCCACAATGAATGTAGCACCTCCTCATTCAACTAATGGCTTTCAGGACAGAGTGCATGATGGATCAAAGCTTGGCTGAGATATTCCTGTCATGCTGGTGCAGCATTAACCCTTTGTGAAATGATCAGTCTTGACACACTTTAAAAAAGGTTTAGGGCAGCCACCTGTATAATTTCCCTGGCTGCAATGGGTTTTGAAAATCAAGACAGATGTGTCCTTGATGGAGTCCAAAACAAGACTGAGGGTTCTTGGAAAAAAAGTTGGCTTTAAATTCCACAAGGGGAAGTGACGTAGTGGACCCGGAAGTGACATGTTTCTGGGGACAGAACTGGAAATGACGTGTATCTGGGTGCTGGAACCGGAAGTGACTTCTGGGCGCCAGAGCCAGATGTGATGTCTTCAGGGTTGATTCAGACAGGTTTTCCCATTTTTGGTCTGCAGAGACAACAGAAGAAGGTTTAGCGCACCCTGCCACCCCCTGGCCTGGCGTGGAATTACCTTCACCTGCTCCATACAGCTCCCTCCTATTCGCACATGTGTAACTCCTTTTAAAAGGGAAATAAAATAGAGCCTATACATCATAATTATTACTTTTGGGGTCTATTATGTTGGTCATATCAACGCACATTCTGATGACAGCTCAGTGATATGAATTGTTATACTGTATTAGTCATGTAGCTAGTTTGGCTACATTTCCTTACTTGATCAAATATGTTTTTGATTCCTTGTTTCTCTGAAATGTTGTGTACAGAATGGACACAGTTGCCGTAAATATTACCATATTATCCTGTCAAGTTTTCTTTTATAAATCCTGACATTTGCATGGAAGGCTGCATATAAACATTTCCAGCCTCTTTTTGTGCTTATGCAAGTTTTATAAATATGACCCAGGTATCTGTGAATAGCCAGGTTATTAAAGTGCATGTAAATGCATTTATTGTCAGTATGCTGTTTGCATGTTCTCCACACTGCTATGTGCTTTTTCTGCTGATACTTCAGTTTTGTCCCACAGTGCATTCGGGCTAATTGCTTACCTGACTCACAGATCCAGCATATTTTGGTGGGGTCCTTGATAAGGTGGAATTTGCATGTGTGACACATGTGCAATTGGGAGACAGCTGAAGGGCCTAAATGATAGTAATTCCACGCCAATCCAGGGGGGCGGTGGGGTGCGCTGAGTGTCTCTCTCAGTCTCTTGCAGACCATTCATGGGAAATCCTGCAGGGTTCTGGCGCCACTGATGATGTCAGTTCTGCTCCCGACAATGTCACTTCCGGCCATCTTACCTCCATACTATCACTGCTATTTTGGACTCAAACCTGTGAACATCTCTGTTCAACTTTGCAGCCTGGAAACAATATGTGGGTGGCTGCCCCAAACCTTCGTGATGTCTTTGACTCATCTTTGTGACACATGTTATTCCCTGGATGTGTGGATTTTCTCAGGGTGCTTTGGATTTCCTTCCACACATGTGCATATTACGCTAATTGGTAATTCCAAACTGGGAGAATTTAAGTTCGTGCATTAGAGGGCTCTACAATGGGCTGGCACTCTGTCCTACCTTGCTGTTGGGATGTGATGCACTTTGGATGTGTATAAAATTGCAGTAAGATAAAAAAAAACAGTTTACAATTAGAAATAAAGTTACAAATAACATGAATTTATAATAAAACAAAACATAAATACCTTACCTTAATATATACCACATACAGGTCATCTTAATTCATACTTCAGGATGGTTTTATTGCAGACCATATTGAGTGGTTTAGGATCTGTGATTTTTTTTTTCATTTAAACCTCTGTTAAGAGAGATTGGGAGAGGTGAGTATGAAAATATCTCCAGGTAGTCAACTAAGTGTGAGATAGCAATGCTGGGTAACCAAAAGAACCAAAAAGAGATTAAATGGAGCCCGGCTCATCAAAAGAAGAACTAAATTAAGGATTTAGTTAAACTTTGTACACTTACATCATTCAATCAATTATTTAAGGCCTTGAAAATGGAAGGGTGCAGAGAGTTTGCCTCCTGTTACCAGAGGTTTCTCCAATACAATAGGTGGCAACAACTCTCTGATGGGCCTTCCATTTACATACCCACAGGGCTACATGGGAGTTGTAGTTCCAATGGACAGCACTGCTAGGTTTCATGGGAGCTGACACAGGGAGCTGTCTCCAGTTTAAACAGGTTCCATCTGACCCGGAAGTGTTTTTTGGATGCAACGTGGTGGCACTAGAATACTCCTTGGTCCAGTATAATGGAGATTGTTCCGTTTCACCCAAGCAAGCTGAAGTTGGATGCAAAGTAAAAACAAGGCTTGCTGTGAGGAGTGAAAGGGAAAAACTAAGCATAAATTTATTGAACTATGTAATGCTGAGGAAAAAAAGCCTCGCAAAAGTAGTTGTGTTAATAAAAAGCCTTTACTTGTACTAGAAATTATGTCTTTGTAATTGTGTCTGGGGTTTGGAGTGCTGCTACGCCCCCCGCTGGCCACAATAGACAGACAGCTACAGCAACCCACGCATATGAACAATAGTTTAATATTTGTTTATAAAAATGTAAAATTCTTTAAAATAGTTTCATCATATTTTTGTTGTTTTCAATAATTTATTTTTCAAATAATTTAATAGATTGCCTTTTTGCTGAATTCAGTGTACTTTAATGGACTGCATTATTCTTCTATGGCAGGGGAAAGTAGACTCAGATGTACAATTGATCATTTTGGATAAACTGCCAAAGAGATTCAAAACTTTATACTGAAAGCAAGCCAGATGGCCTTTACAGGTTTGCTGGAAAAACTCTTTTACTCTCTGAGCCATAATGATGAACGTCTAATCACGTTTCTTGTTTAGTTGCTGCTACTGTATTTATGCATTTAATATGAAAACCTTTTCTGTTTATTTGAACCATATGCCATTTTTATTTAATTACTAATTAGTATTTTTATTTTTTAATATGGATATTCCTAATAATCTTTGCCATTTAGTCATTTGCCAAATAAAACATCAGACATTATTTTACAAGAGATGCCAAAAGCTTGCATTTCTTAGTCACAGTGATTCTCCAGGCTGCCTGTTTTTTATGGCTTGAATTCTACAATATCAAAAGCATTAACAGAACTGTAAAGTAAAGTAAACTGAAATAGTAAAGCAAGTGAGTATAAGAAATGATAATTAGGTACTTTTTCATGTGGGAAATGGTATAAGCAAACCTGTGATCAGGACAATTTATTTCAAAAATACTTTTTCAACAGATTACATCTTGGGAACTATGAATGCTAGAATGCTCACATTTTCCCAATCTAATATTTGTGCACTTGCATTAACACTGCAGACACTGGGAAGTTACTACATTGGTATTTTCATATTGGGTTCACACTCTGCCTGAACAGACATGGCTTCCGACATCAAGAATGAGGTGCAGAAAGGTAACAGCAACAAAGAAAAAATGTTTTTTACAATCAATATTTTACATGTGTCGTACAAGCCAACCAATACAGTATGCTGTGTTATTTAATTTATCTGTTTATTAATTTTTGATGTCAGTGAACCTAATATTCACCTCTTTGAGATGTGAAAGGAAACCACACTTTTAAACATGCTGGTTCTTTAATGGCAATTTGTTGACCATTACTAAGTTGTGTGGTTCCTCATAGAACCACTGCTTGACAAAGCACCATTTCATTCTGGGGATGGTTATCTGCATACGAAGTTGGTTCTTTGTGCTTTGAAAAACATCCTAGTATGTAGGAAAGGAAATAAAATCTTTAAGGTATGGTAGGCTAAATAGTAGGGCACTAACAGCATAAGAAAACCTGAACTGGAGCCTGTGTTATTGTATGCAGCAAGGGTCCAGTTAAAATCAATTTCACAAATCTGTTTCCATCTCTTCATAGTTATTTACTATATGGAGCCTGTTACAGATCTAAATGAATAAAGGTTCTTTCTGGAACCTTCATGTGGATGAGTCTTTTGGGGTAGGGTAGGATTTGGAATTAGGGTTAGGCATTAGGGTTAGGATTAGGGTTAGGAACCACTCTGGCATCTTTATTTTTTTTAACATTTTATTGATTTTATTAAAACATTCCATACAAGCAAATCAAGTTTAACAAAAGTAGGTTTGAAACAAATTAACCCTCACCCAGTTTATTTTTAAGAGTACTGGAGAAAATCTAGGGAGAAACTTTAGGTTCAGCTCTAACCTCTGTGCTATTCCACCATCTCGATTCTGTTTCATACTGTATGTAACATTCTACAGTGCATGGCCACCAGCCACTTCAGTATTGTAACATATAACTAATCATAGTTTTATTTTTATTGACAGGTCTATTGATTTACATGAGGTACAGAGTTGAAGGGTGATCATTACAAGAAAATAATAAATTTTACAATTGACAGAAGGCCATTTAGTCCATCAAGCTGATTTTTAGCTAATAGCTAAGTTGACGAAATATTTGATCCAGCCACGTTTTAAAAGTTGTTAAGGTTTCCATTCCAACTACATAATTCTACACTTTGTTGTAGACTGCCTCCTGACTTCTGTCTTTTAAAGTGTATCTCTTCAATTTAAACCAATTTCCTTGAGTACACGATTCACTATTTAACTGAGAGAATTCTGATTCAGTTCCATGTCGCTCTTTTCAATAGCCTTCATAAAGTACTCATTTCAAAGGGAACAGGTTGGAATATAGATTGATTTGCTTTGATTGAATGATCTCTGCTGTAGATTGAAATAATGTGGTTTAAGCTGGTAAATGGAACTTTAAATATATTGTATATTTATACTAAGGAGTGAATTGAATGGGTGAAGGACTGCATGCAGATTAGATTTTGGTCCTTTATGCAGTCCTCATAGCAGAATTGATTTTTGCTTGTGTAGAATTTTATTTAAGTTAAGAATGTGCATGTTTTTAAAGAAAGAAATAGGTTTAGTTAAATGGTAATATATTACTACCACTGATGATGCCAATTCTAGTCTGGACTACTCCTGCTGCATATGATAAAGACATAAAGCGGAACTCTAAGCAAGGATGAACTTAAATGTATATTTGGTTAGATTTTCACATTTAGAACACAGTTGGGTTAAATAAATTGCCCAGGATTACACAATTAGTTGGACATGAGCTCTAAGCCAGTATCTTTATGGTTTAAAGTTTAATGCCTTAACAACCTGAGCATCCTGCTTTACCAGCATATAACATCCTTCTATTTCATGATTCACTACTGTTGGGGGTCAATCACTCAATGTCTGCATTAATGCTGCAAGAACTGAATTGTAGGACAATACTGGTTATTGGCAAATTAAATGCCTGGAATTTCACTTTCTTCAGGTACTTCTTAGACCCCCACTTCAGATGTGAGTACCCACTGACTTTAAAACATATTACCAAGTGGAGGAAAACAGACTAACCAGGATTCAATCAGTAATGGTGTGCACCCACCCAAGCGAAAGAAATGTGGCCTATCCAAGTTGGCCTCCCTTTGTGTTGAGCAGAGCTCCAAGTCCTTCTTATTGAGGCTCCAAACGTGGAAGGTGTGAGGTCAGTAGTGGCAACTGGCACACCAAGATCACATTTACTCAGTGTCATGTTTTCAGGAATGCAGCTCAAACTCAATCCAAAACTCCATCCAAAACTGAATCTAAAGACAAATATGAGCATGACAGGTGTAGTCAATAGGTATCAATATTACATCTTCCTGTTCTAAATTTCCATCCCTTCTTCTTCAACTGAATATTATCCAATTACTATATACTGTATTATAAGTTCTCTGTACAGTATTCTGGAGCAGATTATTATGTAACAGTTCTTATAAAATTAACTGAATTAAATGTATAAATATTCATACTCTGCCCCTAAAATCACAGTATGTTTTACTGTCCAGTCGGAGACAATGAAGCAGTTTACAGTAAAACTACACTACAATGTGTTGCCTCATTATGACTGTACCCTGTTATGATCAGCATTTTCTTTAATGTATGTATGAGGAGTTTTCTTTAATGGTTGCATTGTGAAGGCTAGAGTGTGCCAGTGAGCCCCAAACCCCAGAAACATGAAGACACAATACAGTCCCAGGTTCAAAATAAGGGTTGTTTTTTTACAACAACACCGTGTACACAATAAACAGGCCATTTCCTTTCCTTCCCTTTGATCTACCTGTCTTGCGTTCTCTCCTTTCCTCCAACACTGCTCTCCTTCAGTTGAGTGTTGCCTTCCTTCCTCCCAGCTCCAACTCATCTGGACAAGGTAGTGCGGTCCCTTTTATTGAATACCCGGGAATACTTCCGGTGAAGTAACATAGCCAGTTGGAAGCATTTCCAGGTTATGAGAAAGTCAGGGGGATACTATCCTGGCAGCACCCCCTATTGTCCACCAGGGATACCCACAGGGCTGCTCATCCGCACTCCAACTCCCATGCAGTCCTGTGTGTGTCCAAACTGGGATTCTATTGAAGTGGGGGATGAACTGCTCCCTGCCATGCTCTCCTGCCAGTTCTTGTATTCTTTGGGCATTCCACACAGGATAGGAATCATAAGGCATCATAACCAGGTATTGCCCCCATTTAGTCCATTCTTCCATTATGGCATCCCAGCCGGGTAAGGACTCCACCTCTGTCCTGAGCAGGATGGCCAACTGTCCTCTCGGGTATCTACAGTATCTATTTGGTTGTTTTTAAAACCAAGAATTTTGAACATGACATTTGGTTTTTCTCTAAATAAGCGACTTGAGAAAGTTAAAATAATTTTAGTGTTATGCTGAAATTCTGTCTCTGCTTTTTTATGGTCACTATCATTTCAGAGCGCTCGCCTCAGCAGTTACAATGACGATACTACCCTGAATGATCTGTTGGCATGCTGTTTTTTGTGGAATACTTTACAGCCCAAGAACTTTGATTTTGTTAGCATGAATTTAGATTTTTGGTTAAACACTTAAACTAGGATGACAGATTGGCTTGTCTTTTGGTATTTGATCTTGGCTTGTTTCTTGACCATGTCTTATTTCCCAGTCCATTATCATTCTACCAAATTACTGTCCCTTTGGAGTCAGTTAACACCAGTTACTTAAAACTCTATATAAAAACCTTAGAACCCTCACTTTTTTGTCTGTCCCACTTATGAGACAATTCAAGGGGTTTTATTACTGTGAGTGTGGTTTAGAGGAAACAAGAGACAATACAGTAAATGCTCTAAGGAAGTCTGAATGAACGACAGTTAAACTTAATATTTGTGATCAGTGGGGTCTTTGGATTTGCAGGGATCAGAGTACACATGGTAAAAACCTGAAGAGCGTCGTTTTCCATAACTCATACATGTATGTAAAATCAAAAAATGGGGAGGGAGTCCCTCTTGGGGTTTAATGCAAGTCATATGTGTATGTGAAATCAAAGATGGGGGAAGGCATTTGTGGTCCCACACAAATCATACAAATATGTTTAATAAACTGTATACCACTGATCAGAGGCTATATTGCACTCAGGACAATCAGGAGCTTGCAGCTGATCGTTTATATCTGGGACTGGAGGATCAAGGGTCATAATGTCATTGCTTATGATGTCTTAATATTCTGTATACTTCCCTTGTCCTTTGGGTAAAAAATGCCTCAGTTTCACCAATTCCTTTAAGAAAAGCCCCCTAACTCAATTTTAACTGTTCAGTTAATTTTATATGAAAAAAGTACTTGCCACACATTAACAACCTGGAGATTATATGTTTTAATTCTGTTTTACAATACAGAGGAACTGTCCTTATTTAATGTACCATATATACTTGAATATAAACCGAGTTTTTCAGCACCCAAAATTTGCTGAAAAACATCACCCTCGGCTTATATTCGAGTCAGGTCCTGCTGCCCCCGCCAACCTGACAGAAAGCTGGAGTGTACTGTACACACACATGCACGAGAGAGAGAGACACACACACACACACAAGAGACACATGCGCGCGTGCGAGAGAGAGATACCATATTGATTTTGTTGACCCTCTTCTCCACTTACAGAGCTAATTTACTGTTTTTCTTTGAAATAAATACTCAAAAACATTTAACCTACTGATGCCTCAATTAATGTACAGTAATTTTATTGGTATTTATTTTGATTATTGAAACTTGCCAGTAGCTGCTGCATTTCCCACCCTAGGCTTATACTCGAGTCAATAAGTTTTTCCAGTTTTTCCAGTTTTTGTAGTTAAATTAGGTACCTCGGCTAATATTCTGGTCGGCTTATACTCAAGTAAATACGGTACATTGCTCTTTTATACTACAAAGCACTCTAATTGATGTTTTTTCTGTAATTATTATTATTGTTTTGGAATTATGATCATTTTATTATTACAATCATTTATAAATATACTATAGCAGTAAAAATTGATTTGATTTAGTTTGTAGAAAGAAATCGCAGATTGACAAATATGAACATTTCAATGAAGTTTATAGAACGGAAACATTCTATTTTTTTCATTTTCAGTATGATTATTTCAATGGTTGGTGTAATGAAAAAGTGGAATGACAGTTTCCTTGGCACTGTAAATGGCCAGTCTAGTCGGCCCTGGGTCACCTTTACAACACTGTGTTCTGCCATCCTGCCCATGTGTGTCAGAGGGTAATGAGGACCATTCTCATTTGTTCTTAGATAAAAATGTTTTTCCTTCAGCTTAATGGTCTTAAGTGAATTCTTCACGTAATGCTGATTTATCACTATCTGGGTTATATTCTTCATCATCCTCTTCTTCATGGATTTCCACTTCTGCTGCATTGTTCTCTTGTTCATCCTGTTCATCTTCTGAAGACAGCAGGTTAAGGACCTGTTGAATACTGTATTATGCATTCATGCCTTCCGCAAAGTGGGCTACTGACATGTGTAACAGCTTTAATTGCATTAGAACCCTGTTACTCCAACCCATTCCATTCAAGAAAACAGTTCTCTCCTGATAGAATTATTTGATATTTTATATATTGTGTGAGATGGTGTCTGTGTTTCTCACTGTGTGCTCTATGGATATATTATGAGTCTGAATGCACAGAAGGTGCATGATATTCATGGGAAAACTAGGTCTTCCCACAAAATCCATGGTCAGGTGTGGAAATCGGGTTATATTTAGTGCTGTATATCAGGGCTGTCTTAACATATTGGCACAATGGGCACTGGCCAGGGGCCCCAGGAGCATAGGGGCCCATGATATTTGTGATGCCTATGCATGTTTCTGTTTTGCTGTGAAAACAGGGTCCACAGCACACTACTTTGCCGGGGGGGCCTGTGATGCTGGTAAGACAGTCATGGTGTATATTCATGAGAAAGCTGTTCAAGCATATACACATTATCTGTTTCTTTTTCCCTCTTCCTCTGTGTGTGTGTGTGTGAGAGAGAAAGAGTGTGTTTCTGTTTGAAGCTATGCATGTATATCTGCTCAAAGATGATTATCAGGAGAAATATCAAGACAAAGTTGTCTCAGGTTATTTAAATTATGTTTTATATTTGCTATAACCTGTAATTTTTTTTTTACCTACCAGATCAAAAAAGACCCAAAGACCATTTTTGTACCTTGACTGTGTTCATCATTCATAATATTTAAAAAAGATCGATATTTTTGTAGTGGTGTTGAGTTTTCATTGCAGGAAAAGTCATCACATCGTACTGAAAGAAAATTGTTTAGGATTTCTTTTCCACTAGTTAAGACAGAAATTGGCTGTTTTTGACTTTTAAGACAATGCAAGGGTTAAAGAGCACTGGGAGACAAAAACAGCAAAAATGTTTTTGTGCTTCCTCTGACAACCAACTTGCATGTTTTATCACTCTCACTCTTTTCAACCCTTTTAAACATTTGCTATTATCCCTAACACTAGAAAAAGAACAAACAGAATGAATGGAAGTGACCAGGAGAGGAAACATTAAGCAAGCCAGAAGTCACAGCCAAGCCTCAAGTCTTTCTGTTCTCTAATCAATAATTATAGGAAAAAGGTAAAAGTAAGGAACAGAAGCCAAATGTTCGGAAACACAGAAATCTAAGTAGCACTACTATTTATACACATTGCATGAAGGGTTTTTGTTTAGGTATCCGCAAAACACGGATGTTGATACATCTAACAGGTGACCAGTACTTTATAGTGGTACCCTGATAACTGCACAACCTATGGGACAATGCTCCATAGCAACAAACATCATATCTTGACAACTGTGGCACAAAATGGTGACACTCCAGTAGAAATAATATGGTGATGAAAATAATACTTAATAGCTGAACACAAAGTCTACAATACAAATAAATGCCAAAATATGAATCTGTACCACAATAAAAAAAGCATAGTTGGACTTCAACAATTGAGAAAGGAGTTAAAGGGAACTGCGTAAAAATGTGAAACACCCCAAATCATGACATTTGCCTCTTTGTGTGACTGCATGCCACCTCATCGCACTAGTATGTAATGCAGTTTAACTGGACTACAAATTCTCTTGGATTTTAGATTTACTCCAGTGACTCTATCTGCATTATCGGAAGCAAATGAAGTATTTTAGTGATGCTAGGTATAGTACATCTGGTCACTAGCCTTGGCTTCATTTTGTCTAACCCCAACCACTTACATACTAAGCACTCAACCCAATAAGATCTTCTGAAAATTAAATAAAACATTTGGTTACTTTTATTGTCTGTCAAGGCACTCATCATCAGGGAGCAATGACTCTTGAAATGTCATGACTGTGCTGCATTCACCACATATACTCATATTCAGGAAAAAAGTTGAAATAGGAACCCCCTACACCTCCATCAATTGCTCATATATAAATAGTACAGGAAAAAGTGACAATGAATTTACCAGTTTACTGCTTGTGATATTATCAACAAAGTGATTACAAATTCTACTTCTGACCTAATCTCTAATATGCCCAATATGTAATTTTATTAGCCCTGCTAGCATTTAGGCAAGAGCTGAAGGTCACAAGGAATTTTTAGTTGAACGGAATCATCATCATTAAAACTCAGCTTTATTTTTGAACATGTGGTCATAATTTGAAACTTTAAGCCCAAAATGAAAGAATTCAGGAAAGTCAGCGCTTTCTAAGGCATTGCTAAGGATTTCCTTTTTCTCTGACTCTGTAACCCATTTTCACATGTATTAATTGCTGCTACATAAAACAGCAGCCGGTCAAGATAATCACTTTGCACATAAATATTAAAAGAATTAGTTAACTTCTAATGAGAAACAGGTGAGAGCTTTCTGCTCAGCAGTACTTGTTAGAAAACTGGTCTGTATAGCTTTATCTGTCAGGAGAAAAGAGCCTGCAATTGAATTAGCATGTCCTGTGGCTTGACTTTTTGTCCTTAATTCCTTTTGGATTTCCTTGGATTGGTAGTACATCGACTTGGTCTGTGTCTGACTTCCACTGAGTTCTGTTAATTGCATTTGACAGCTATTAAGCACTTTGAACTCTAGTGGGGTTTGAATAATTTTATAAAAAAAAAAGACCAAAGCATATATTATTTTTATACATTTACACTCAGGAAGGTGATAATGAGTTTTGGTCACCTGGAAATTGTCAGGTATCTTAGTGAAACATGGCTCTTACTGTAAGGGTAGCCTGTCAGTTTATTCATGTGTGTCAGAAAGTTGCAAAATATTCAGGTGATGAGAGGCTGATATGTTGCTTCTAATGTGGAGCATAACCTGGGGAGTTCATCCACACTAGGAAGATGATTCCTGCAAGATGAATCTTAGACGTCTCAAAGAAAGTTACAGCTCAAAAATTAGTGTCAGTTGATGAAGGGGTTTTTATTCATTGTAGTTCTGCACCTATAGGCTGCCTTTAATATTTACAGATCTAAGTGAGTTCATTTAAAGACCTTTACTTTATGTTATTTGTAGTCAAGTATATAGTCCACAAGACACACAAATCAGTGATTTTATTTTTGTATTTTTTCATTTAATGTGTGTCGCAGGAGGCTAGGGGTCAGACCAGGCCGGGACGCCTGGAAGGACCGAGTGGTGGCGCATTTGTCCTCCGGGCCACGAAGGTGCAACTGCCCTGGAGCATAAGAGGGCCACGGAAGGGGAGCAGGGAGGCTGAAGCCCGTTGGGGCCCATATCCACTGCCAGGGGGCACCCCGAGCCTCATGAAGCCCGGGACATATTTACTTCCGCCACACTCCCGGAGGATGATCCTTCCAGGGACACCCGGAGTGCTTCCTGACACCAGGAAGTGACATCATGATACTCTGTATATCCAATTCATTATAATAACTATTCATGGTGGCTCTAAAATCTGTACTAACCCCCACTATCTCTTCTGTTAACTTTTCCGTTGTCCTTTTGGTGGTGGCGCAAGCCACCACCATCTACTCAAAGCACCATGATGTTCCAACAATGATGGATGGATTAAAAGCCAGAAGTCTGTATGACCATCAGCATCAAGTGACTCCTTGAGAACCCTAACTACAATCAGCATCAAGTGACTCCGTGAGAACCCTATCTACAAAGAGGACTATTTCATTTATGTTAGGTAGAATGCCCAGAGGGGACTGGGCGGTCTCGTGGCCTGGAACCCCAGCAGATTTTATTTTTTTTCTGCAGCCGTCTGGAGTTTTTTTCTTGTTTTTTCTGTCCACCCTGGCCATCGGACCTTACTCCTTTTCTATGTTAACTAATGTTGTCTTATTTTAATTTCTTATTTTGTCTTTTATTTTTCTTTTCTTTATTATGTAAAACACTTTGAGCTACTTTTTGTATGAAAATGTGCTATAAAAATAAATGTTGTTGTTGTTGTTGTTAGTCAGGTAGAGCACCTGGGGCTCATCTGGGTGAGGATAAAAAGGGCTGCCTCCCTCCAATCAGTGAGCTGGAGTTGGGAGCAGGAGCAGGACGAAGCTCCTGGAGAGAGAGGACAGGTGGCCCATGGACAGAGAGAAAGGCCCGGAGCAACGGTGATTGGTGCAAGGAGCACAGTGTGCTGTGCGGGACAGTTGAGTTGTGTGTTGGAGAGAAGAAAAATAAACGTGCTGTTTATAAAGATGCGGTGTCTGTCTAATGGTGTCCGGGCAAGTCTCACATGTGCTATAAATGGTACATAATTTCATTAAATCCAAAACTGGCCAATAATATTTCGTAGATCTCCTTCAATTATACCTTACAGGGTGCTGTTTCATTAGCATTATCTTCAAAGATTATTGTTTACTTTTGCTTTACTTTCAACTGAATCATTAAATAATTCTGCTAATCAAAATCATTTTTAATGTAGGGTTTTAAAAATGGAATGGATTACCATTACTTTGATAAAAATTTGAGCAATAGAGAAGGCATTGCCAGAGGGAGAACCATATTGGCTGTTATACCGAAGTGTGAAATAAAGAATTCCTATATTGAAAATAGTTCAAATTACGTGCTCTGCTTGAGACTTTAAGTTGATCTTAAGCAGACTGAACATACTGTAAATTTCAGAGAGTGTCTTCTATCCAGCAGTTTTCTTTGGATTCAAGTTATGTCATGAATTGACTGGCAACTTTCATTTTTTCTGACTGTTCCTTGGTGTTTTACATTTTTTCTACATCTTTTTCAGGGTTTCAAAGACCAAGGAACCCATTGGTTTCATCTATTTTTGTATTTCAAGGTGTTTTTAACAATTTTGAAATTGAATTACATTCTTCTGTGGCACCGTATTGTTTTCTTATGGCCGCCGGTAGTTTTATTAATGCATTTACCTGTCAAGATGATCAGGAGTGCGTGACACGTGACATCATCAATGCAACTGTGTATGGGCCAGTGTGTAAATTCCCCCGATCATCTGGGATTTCAGATTCCTCTTAGAAAAGTATTTTAGTATTTTTTTATTTCTATATTACAGTTACGAATTAGTCTTATAATCTTTGACTTTGTTTATCGTCTGCTAGATTTGGATCTGATTACATGTCTCCTTCTAAGTATGAAATCGTACACTGTATCCCAGCTTCGTTCTTTGATTCACATCCTGCGTTTTGCTTTTTCATTTCACGTCTTCACGGTTTTGACCTTTGGCTTGTTATTTTGACTTCACAAATTCTCTTGATTCCCTTTTCATTTAAAACTGCTACTACCCAGTGCATGCAGTGGAGTTACCAGGTTATGGGTGTATTGGGTCCACTTGATGTTTTATAAGTGAACCAAACAAATGTATAGTAACAACTGGTACTGAATGTCCAAAAGTGTAAATGCAAATTCTAAGCCCAATAACAATCCAAATTTAATGCAAATCAATTACCTGCAGCTAGAGGGATTTCTAAGGGGGCACAGCTACTCATGGAAACATAGCCGGCTGAGGAGTTCCAAACTGAAAGGGCCTTTCATGAACAAGTAAAAAAGTAATGTTTGGATATTTTCTGTATTTCACAGAATGCTTCAGAAACAAAGGGGTAGCAGCAGGTAAAAACAGGAGCAGCAACGGCAATCAAAAGGGGATAAGGAATGAGCAGGATCAACACACACCAAACAGTCAAATTTACAGAAGGCAAAGAACTGACTATTGAAATGTTTTGTTATGAATCCTTTCAGATTGTTTGCTTCCTCATGAACGACAGGAAGGACCCTAATGACTTCTAGTTAATTTAATCTAGTTAATCCCCTTGCTGTTATTTTTTGGCACTGAGTATTTTTGCGATTTAAATTTGTTTTGAGCTTTAAAATGTTTTCTTAAGACCCTTATTTTTTCCCTAATAAATATTAATATTTCTTGTTTTTTGAAAAAACATTTGTTTAATTTTTGTTTTTAATTTTCCCTTGATGCCACCTTGTTTTTTAGTGGTTGCCAATACTTTGCATGTGATGACATCATATGCATGACAGCATAAAGGCTGGCGTCACAGTTAGAGCATTGTCCAAGACTGTGGATTCTCATTTTAAAGCTGGTTGTGTGTTTTTTTGCAAATTAGTTTTGGGTTTCCAACTTCTAGTGATGGCTATTTTCTTTACTTTTATTTTTTGTTTATATTTTGGGCTTGTTTGATAGGTCATGTGACTTCTTGGGTTTGACCCTGTTGTGTTTGGCTATAAGTCATCTCCTGCTCCTAATCTCTTTATTAATGTTTGTTCTTTCCCATTCTGTGGCAAAACATTGACATCAAATATATATAAATAAAATCACAAACTGTTTGTTTGTTCACAAATCATGCAGAAACAGCTGAACCAATTTTCACAAAATTTAGCATGTGCAAAATTAAAATAGAAGCTATATGGTGGGGCTTGTTGCACCAATGTGGAGACTACATTTCCTGTCAGGCAGCAGAAGTGTACTCTGGCTGATGGGAAAATACCATTATCAGTGTGCAAAAATTGTACTGGCCAAAGAGGGATCTCATCTAAAACTGCAAGCACTGCGCTCTCTTCTGAACTAATTAGATAAAAATGTCATTTTGCTAGATTACAGCTTTTATCTAAGAGTATATATTTTTGTCTCATCTTGGGTTGTGTTTAGCCATGTTGAACTTCCAAAAGATCATTTTGTCCACTGTTATTTTTGCTTTCTTAACTTAATCCATTATATAAATATACGCGAGCAATGCTGTGTTCTACAAGCAGCAACCTATAAATGCCTACACTTCACAGTACATATTGCATTCGGAGCATATAAAGCTTAAAATTCCCAGGATTGAATTCAACTTGTCAGACTAAAAGTCAGAAATGTTAGCTGTACTATTTCCAAATGTTCAATGACCTTTTTACTAAAATACTACCTATTGGTTAACAAACATGCTACCTATTGGTTCTTTGTTTCAAAGAGTCTCTCATCAATTACATCAATTGCATCATTGCATATCTTCCTGTGCTTTTCTCTAAATTTAGTCATTTCCACCAAATTAGTTGTGGCCTCTCACTGGGAACTTCCTGACTCTTTCCACCTGACTCTTGGAAATACTCTTTCTGTAATCCTGAGCTCTCATCATTGCAGATTAACAGGTTATCTGATCCCAACATCAAGAAATGGTTACCTGTTACTAAGCAAGTGTGTAGGTGGATGTGCAGAAGGTATTTTATTAATATATTTATTGTTCAATGTATTCATTTTCCTCCAGGTCTGTTTATTTTTCTCTGCCCATCTCTTATAGTTACTTAGACTCTTTATGGCCTCTTAGACCCTTTTTTGATTCATAATGTTCCTTACAGGGTTTGCTGGTTTGAAAAGGATGTTATTCTTTTATATACAGTGTACATAGATTTGAAAAACAGTCTTTGATTATATCCATTTATGTATTGATAATAATAGAAAAATATTTGTATTAATTTTAAACAGGTCCCATCAGTTTCAGCATTTAAATCAAGCCTGAATTCCAATATTTATGGAAAAACACCTTTGTTGGAACTGCAGGTGTGGTTGTTCATTTCGCTCTTTTGGTCATTGTGGCATTCTTTTTGACCAGTGGACACCAAGTCTTTCAACATTCATGAACTTCTTGATGTCCTGTGCTGATGTTTGGTGTCACTTGTATTTTCCTCCTTGCGATTAGAATAGGACCTTAAAAAATTCTATGAAAGTTGTACATTTTTAGAATGTCCATTAAAAGGAAAAGTGATCAGTTGGCCATTGGCAGAAGGAGCCTCTCTGACGGTAATTTTAGGTTTCTATTCATTTCCAGCTTGTCCTATTTTAATCCACTCCTACAGTTAATTTGTTATTCTTGTTTCTACACATTTTTTCTATTAATTTGTCCCATGGTATTTTGTTTTTTATTTTAAGCTCTTGAATTTGTATATCTGCATTGGGGAGAGTTTAAAAATGGGTGTATGATAATTAATAAAAGTGAAACAGCGCTGAATGTCTTACTGTATAGTTGGAAGACATACCAGTGAACATTTTCTTGTTGTTTTTACTATTCTCCTAAATAATAATTGCCAAGGGTAATGAGCATCCAGATAAATGAGTTTTTCTCTCTCTTTATTCTAGAGCAGGGGTTCCCAACCTTTTTCACCCTGTTTATTTACCCCCACCCTGTTTTGTTCAGTAATTTGAGTTTATACGACTACCATAATAAAGCAATAGACAAAGAGGAAATTTTAGTAAACTGTTTTAAACATTTTTAAGTTCAAATAACAGTATCAATAATAAAAACACAAAATATATGCTCTGTCACTTATTTATAAACAACTAAATTTGGAACAGATACCAGTATACGAGAATGAAACACAGTGAATCGATGAGAACACATCAGTCAGTGAGACACTTGTTCTTGCTTTTCACTTATAATTTTGGACATTCTTGGCACAGTCATTGAAAGAGCAAGTCTCACGTCATCTTTGGGAACTAATCGAGATCTTCACGACTTCATCTTTTTTTAAGCAAAATGTATCCTCGGTTTGGAACCCCTGTTTTGGAGTACGCAAAGTAGAGTATTATCAGTTAGCAGTTAAGGTTTTGAATTTTTAACTAAGTCTAAAGTTGTAATTCCTGATATGGGATGTAATTATTGAAAATGGTAAATATGGATTACTTGAACCGACTCTAGTACTCATTTTGTCATCATTTTTAAGTTTATTGTTTTAATTTGTTCTTTAATATTACTTATATTATTATATTATTTTATATTATTCTATTATTTTATAAAAGCGTATTCTTTTCATTTATTTTTTAAACCTGATCTTTTTAATATGGGGTCATTGGTAACAGTAGCTCATAGTGGTAAATGTTTGCCACAAGGCAATACATTCATTCATACCAAGCCAATTTTAAATATTCTTTTCATCTAATTGCATGTTTTTGATTGTGGTTGGTAATCATATGAACACAGAGAATAAAATACATACTCTACAAATTACATTGTGGATGGAAACTAAGTAAGTGTCCCAGATCTACAGATATGTGGTGATGCAGTTTCTTGTGTTGCTGCTGTGCTGCAATCTACTTTAAAGCTTTCAAGATGATTTTTTCATCAGTTACATCGAATGACTACAACAGACAGAAACATAATGTTTTGCCTCATGAATTCATAATTACAGTTATTTGAAAATGCAAATTTTAGAGTGCTCATTAAAAAATGTGCTATATGGTGTAAAATGACGATAACCTGATTGACTGATGAAAAGCCCATCGCACACCAGGAGGGTAACGTCTCACCTCAAACTTAGCATTTACCCTAACCGAGTTCAAGAATAAACAGATGATTAAACGGAGACTGTAAATAGTCCAGTGAGTAAAACATTAGCAAGCACATGCTTTTTAAGTCCTCTTTTTTAAATACTCCTTGCTTGCTTTATCAAGAGCACATTTCCACCATTCAGAAAGTATGTGGTAAATGAGAACAACAAAAGATAGCTGAAAACTACAACCCATTCCCAAAGACCACAAGCTGACATAATCTGTTCTAAGTTATTGCAGCATGTACTAAGATGTCAGCTCCATTGGGTTGTGTCTCATATTATGCATGGAATGAGGAAATATAAGTGAGAAGGAGAAGGGCATGGTATCACTTTTCCAACAAAAAGAATAGGGTTTGATCTGTAACTTGATGTGTGAAAAACTAATAATAAATTCTGAAATCCAAAAATGTGCTACTGATTATGCAGAACCGTTTGGCAGCTGGCTTCAGTAGGGGATTCACAGTCAGTTTGGTGTGTCAGTGGGGGGTGTGCAATCTCTCAAGTTATCAAAAAAGCACCGCTAACGTGATGAAAAGGCTGTTGTGTTATTTCAAAAATTCTGCTAAAATAAGAAATATGAGTAAGTGTATTTAGTATCATAGTTCGGTTTGCTGCACATTATACAATATTTATTTTATGTAGTGCCTTTCACTGTAGCCATCATGTGAAAATGTTTGACAAAGCCATTAAAATATAATACAAAATGACAAACAAATTCTGGGTTGCAATATAATTCACATAGAAGAAAATCAAACACAATTCATTGCTTCATATAGCACCTTTCTACAGTGAGGAGCAGTAGTTAGCATTGGTACCTCATGAATCCAGCATCCAGGGTTTGAATTCTGCACCTGTTCAAAGTTTACATGGAATTTTCACATTCTTCCAGCATCTGTATCCTTGTTCCCTTCTTGTACTTGGTGCAGACTTAAATTAAGCACATGTGAGTATATTAACCATTCTGTGGTGATTACCATACAAAGCTACAGATATGTTTGTATATGAATATATACTTTTTTAACCACTTGTTGACAAAAAAGTGAAATAATTTGCTCAGAGTTGCAGAATGAGTCAGTAAACTAAACTAGCAGACTCCAATACCCTGACCTAGTGGTCAGAGAGCTTAAACCCCCATAATCCCCATTATGAGCTCAGACACTTTGGTTCTTTGTCCTCTTCAGAATGGCTTACAAGTAAGCTCCTCAAAACATGAACAATGCATGGATTTTCCATTTACTGCTACAGAAGTTAGAGTGACAGCTGTGAGTTTATAGTGAATGGTCACGTCGCATTATAGCGTTTACTTTATAGAGAGGTTTGTGTCTGGTCTTAAAGGATTTTTTTGTGTAAATATTCAAATCACAGCTAAGCACCCACCTGTTCTCTTCCACATTGGATAATACTTCAATTTTGGGATGAAACTTACATTAAATCCTTCAACTCCAATCATAACATTTTAACATCTACAAAATATGTCCAAAGTCTAAACCTACCTTTATTAGTTAGCTCTGATGGTGGTTTTATCCTTTCTTGTCTGAACTAGAGCAATTCGGTGTTAAGAGACTTTCCAGTACAATGTATTGACAAGTTGCAACGGGGTCAGAAAGTTCCTTCTAATCAAGCCAAATGCTAAGACCACATTTCCCCTCACTTTGACTCATCTACGCTACATTCCAGTCCGATATCTAATCACCTACAAAATTCAGCTATGAATTTATAAAGCTGTTTGCTCCAAGACTCTAGAGTGGTGATTCCCAAAGTGGGGCACACACCCCACTGGGGTGCAATTTGAGAATTTAGGTACATTAAGTAATTTATAAAATGAAAAAACAGAAATTCACTGTTAAAAATGCTAGAAAAAAAAATATTTTTTTTATTTTTATTTTTTACAGAGACATTTATATATTTATATAAATGTTGAAGGGATGGTGATGAACCCTTTAATTTATGATTTTACAACTGGCTTGGGTTTTTCTACTTAGAAATCATTTTTGCCATTAAAATAATATGAATTGTAACAATGATTATAACATTTTGCAATTTAACAAAAATATAAAATTACCAAAATATTACAGAAAAAGCTGTCATTAAAGTGTTATTTTATATTTATGAATATCACGTCTCTTATAATATGTTTTCAAAACTGTATTTGCTGTATTTTCATATTACTTCATATTATATATATTTTTTTTTTACATTTTCTTAGTGATTTCTTTTGTCAGTACTTCAACTATCCTTTCCCTCTTTTGTTTCCATGTTCTTTGGAGGCTTGTTTAGACCAAATTAATGACATAAAGGGCATCCTCAACGTGAATGGGAGTTCACTTTTTGAACAGGTAATAATAAGAATAAGGTATATGTTACAGTGGGGGACATCATGATTTTAGAGAGGCCTAGGTGGGGCATGGCCAAAAAAAGGTTGGGAGCCACTGCTCTAGAGTACATGTCTACAATGCTTACATCATATAAAACTATCAGACAAATATGCTCATTTAATGTTCCAAAAACCCATCTTGTTACTCAGAAAAATAGTCATTTGGTTGGAATTCTCCTTCTTAGGTATGTTGGTGTGGCTCCATCTGTCTGAAGATTTTACTGTTTCTTTAGCTTTACAATTGGGACGAGTTCACTCAGATACTATCAACACCAGCTTCACTACCTTGACTTGTACTCTGACAAGAGGGCAATGCTTAAGAAACTGGAAATCATCTCAACTGATGACAGACATCCATTACATGTAGAACTAAACTTCAGTAAATCAGGAAGGATAGTTGCTTTGAAAACCCACACAAATCGCTCCAGAAATTCCTTTCTTCCTAGTGCCATACGACTTTTCAATAAGAAATATCAGAGAGAATGTTTAAGGTTTTGATATATATTCTGTTACCTTTTTTTTTTTTTTGGTGTAAATATGTTTTATCTAACTGCCTTACCTTAACCTTTCTTATTTCTATTTGTCTGTTTTATTTCATTCTGTCCGTTACCTGTTATTAGATGCAACTGAGAAGGCAAATTTCATGTTTTCTTGTGTAAACATGACTAAATAAAGAAACCTAAACCTAAACCTAAACCTAAAATGTATGATATTAATCTGACTGTAATTTTCTATTATTTTTATCAGGTAGTTTTATTAATAATTTTATATTTTATTGGTTTTTGAGCAAACACCTTTTCATTCTGCTTGTCAGGTACAGTATATTTCCTAGTTTGTTGTATTATCCTTTTAAACAGAGGGATGCCCAGGTTGCCCACTGGGTTGTTGGTAGTCATGAAGCAAGAATCGACTAATGTGATAAGGGCACATAACAAGCAAAGTTTGACGTAAATGAGTTCAGTGCATTTTATTTTTAAACAATAAACAAGACAGTGTCCACATTAAAATGAAGTGCTGTCTTCAATAAATAAATAATATGGTAAAAACATGTCTCTGTTTAGATTAAAATCCTAATAAAATAATACAAAAGAGGGCTAAAAATCAAGGTTTAAAACACAGTCAGGATCAGTTCTCCAGCAAAAACTTCGAGCCCTAGTGTGTATTTCTTCAATCACGTCACCTCTGCTCACCCCTAGGGTCTGCTCAGCAGATGGAAGATGAACACTCTCAGATCTCAGTGGTTTGGGTCCCCACCTCCATCCCCTGGCATCCATGGAGAACCAGTGAGCCCTGCTTAATGAGAGGGGGTCTCTTAGGACTTTTCACCTCTAGCCCATTTGTTCCTCTGCCATCACTTCCATTCTCCTCGAAATTACTTCCAGGTCAGGAGCTAGTCTCCATTCTGATCAGGGTTATGAAGCTAGCGCTCCACCTCTCAGCTTCTGTTGATCCTGCCACCCTAAAACTGAACATTGACTCCAATAGACCAGAATATCATGACAACCCCTTAGCTACATCCCTTTCAGCAAAATCCTTTCACAGCTGCCTATAGTTTTTTTACATATATTCATTTTAGATGTAAATACAGTTCTATATGCAATATGTTGTGTCATAAAACCAAGAAGATTTTTAAAGGTCAAGCCAGGAAAGAGTCACGAAACAGAAAAGGGTCAAAACTGGGAGATGGATAAGTGTTGAAACAATGAAGCCAAAGAGCAAGATAAAATTTGAGGTTGGAAGGACAAAAGAAAGTCAGGACTGTAAAAGATCAAACCAGAAAACAAGAAATATTCGCAATTGGTTTTGTTATCTGCAGTACAAATAAAGACATGGCAAAGTGAGCCAACAGGTGATGAACCTGGGCACCATTCCCCCAAGAAATGGGATAGGTTACCATGGCAACTGGAGCACACAGCCGTCAGAAGAAATAAAATTCAAAAATATCACAATAATGAAATTTATTGATATTATTATAAAGCTTAAAGTTATAGTGTCAAATATAAAATAATAGGTGGATAAATTCTCTTCCACATAGCCACTGCCACAGCTGTAATAATATGACATCTGCGACCTTTCTTCACTAAGTGCTTTTTATAATTCTTTATATAGTTCAGGATGTTTGTTTTTATTCATAATGAACAGCAGACACTTATGTTTAACAGTTTAGCAGAAAACTTCTGTATGTTTTACTTTCACCTAATGAAAAATTGTAAAGAGACATTTTTATGGAAAATGTAACATAAAACTGCAGTGCACTGTACCAGTATTTTAATGCAGTTATTATAGACTGGAATTAGGAATAGCAGAGTATTACAGGGAAGAGTTTCATATAGAGTATATCCATATTTTTTTTAAATAATTAGAAATAATATTTGAAAACTCACACTCGCTTTTAGCACACCAGCACAGTAAAAGTGTGCTGCGCTTAACGTCTGCAATATGTTCTGTGA
Organism: Erpetoichthys calabaricus; assembly: GCF_900747795.2. Lineage (NCBI taxonomy): Eukaryota > Metazoa > Chordata > Cladistia > Polypteriformes > Polypteridae > Erpetoichthys > Erpetoichthys calabaricus. Next base: position 174,500,220 of record NC_041399.2, on the reverse strand, counting down.
AATAGGATGTTATGCAATTATGGATGTTGTGCAAACACAGTATTATATAAAGTCTGGTCCTGATTTTTCTTTAAGCATCTCAAACAAGCTTTGTGCCTTTGCAGTGATCATAACCTTATGTGAGGGAATCACCTTTGTGTTTGGTCCTCAATCTGCATCATTAGCAATTTTTCCAAGGCAAATTTGTTAGCCTTGTAGCTTTCAGTGGAGCTGATCCTTTAACAGTTTGGAGAATTTTTTTCTTTGTTTTTTTAAGGATTATTATGATTGTTGAGTGCTACATGCCTAAATTGCGAACAATAGCATTGACTGATTTTTCACTTTTGTGTTGTCTGATAACCTTTTGCTTCATTTCCAAATCGATATGTCTCCTTTGCCTTTTGCTGCTGCTATCACTAGCAGTGGGTTTGTTGCATTTGGGAGCCATGATGCACTTCATGGTAATATTTTTAGAAAATGAAATACATATAATGCTACAACATTCAAGAGACTTGCGATATGCGAGTGTGGCCGCTGCTTCCTACAAGGACATATCTGCAGACAGATGTTGCCTGAACGGACCTTATGCAGCACATATCTGTACATTTTATATTATTTTAATACAGTTACTACTTTTATTTTGGTCATGTTCTCCTGACACAAAAAGATAAACACATCCTAAAAGAAAGTCTGCAGATTAGACATTGGAGTAGCTAGGGTCCGAAATCTAGGGACATATAAAAATAGGGAAGGAAATAAAAAATTGCATCGCACTGCATATCTTACTGATATGTTATAAAAAAAAATCAATATCGTGGAATTTTTCCATAAACCATAATGTGGTTTTGGCTTTCAAATAGTTACTGCATTTAAAACTTGTTGACAACCTGTTTGGACTACTACCATGACCTAGGCTTTATTCCACATTAGCAGAGGTACCTGAAGCTGCCCAGGGTGGGGTCAGCAACTTTATTTCAGAACAAAACATAGCCAGTGGTGTTCCCCAATAAAATTGGGAATCTGCTCAGGACTTGGTGGTTCAACTGTGTGAATCTTTAGATAGTAAGTATTAAAGGTATTTTGTGTTAAATGGTGCTGGGCTACAAATTAGCCCTGCTCTGTACAGTATATCTTGTTACAATATTCTATTTTATTTCAAATTCATGTCCTCAAGGAAAAAAAAAACACTTTAGAGACAAAATTATTTATTTGCCAACAGGCACACTATCTTAAAGTCCAATACTAAAGTATTTGGGTTCCCATTTAAATACTTATGTACACCCTGCACATTAATATTTAGTTTCAAGTAAGTGTCTAAAACTTTGCAAAGTGATTGAGTGATTTCTTGGTAGGTTTGCCTCAACTCATTAAAATTTCTACATGCTTATCACCCATAAATTTAAAACCACGTCACAGACTCTCGATGAGTCTGAATTGGATTTATCACTACATCACTTTGGGACATTCACCCTCTACCCAACAGGCCACCCCACTGCTGCTTGGCATTATGGTTTAGTTAGGTCATTGATCTGCTTGAAGTAGACCTTCTCCCAAGCACTTTTAGCGGGTTAAAAGTTGTTTAAATTCTGTTGATAAAATAATGTTGTCATCACCACAGTTCACCGCATGGATGCTGTTTCTTAGAATGTGGTCAGTGTTAGGTTTACATAACCCACATCATTTTGAGTTTTGACCAAAAACACTCAATCTTTGTCTTTTCTAACCACAAGACAGTTTCCCAAAACCTAGCAGATTGAGTCTTGTTCCTTATAGTAAACTCCAGCAGTCATTACTGAGTATTGCTTTCTTCTTTGTTATCACCTAATAAAGCCCAGTGTTCCAGAGAGCTCTTGATCTCGTTATCTAATGTCTCGCAAAGCACTGAACTGAGGAACCCTATTAACTCTATTAAGGTGTGGGCAAGTGTGACCAATCAGAGAATGAGACGTTGCAATGAGCAGGATCCAGTCAGGGAAGGGCCTCATAAATCAGTCTGTGTTTTTAGAAGTAAGTAAAGTAAGTAAACAATTATTTATAAAGTGCCCATCACAGGCAAAAGTCACAAAATGCTAAACAATAAAACACAGAATAAAATGAAATATAAAAATAACATAAAATACAAGGAGAATATAAAAGTCACCCACAGATGGCGTACCAGTCAAATACCTGTTTGAACAGATGGGTCTTAAGTTGACGATTAAACAATTCAATAGATTCTGCTGATCTCAATGTGACTGGAAGACTTTCACAACCTTAAAGCAACTGACTGGAATGAGCGTTCCCCACATGTCTTTAGTATAGTAAGAGGAACTGAAAGGAGATCTAACTGAGCAGATCTCAGTGTCTGGCCTGAGATATGGTGCTGAAGGATGTTTGCAATCTATTAGGGAGCTTGACCATGTGGGGCTCTGTAAGTGAGTACCAGAATTTTGAAGTAGATCCTAAATTCCACTGGAATCAAATGTAGAGAGAATAAAATTGGGAACTGTGGGTCCATTTGTGTGAACGTGTTAAAAGCCAGTCTTAGTCTGTGTATTCACCCACCATATTACGACGCTAAGCTGGTGTTTTTGGAAGTATACGGCTCTCAAGAGCATTTTTAAAAGTCTCCATTTTTGAGGGTTAAAAAAACGCCGGGGTGGTGTGAATGAAAGGTGTGTTTTTAAACAAAGTGTGGATGTAGCTTTATTTGAAATCTGACTTTTAACAAATATTGTTTTTCTCAGCAGTGTTAATGTGATCAATGAACCAACAGGGCTAAGAGGGAGACACCATCGATATGGTATTGTTTCACCCTTTTCCTAATCTATGCATTTTCATTAATGTTCATCAATTGTCTTGCCATTTTTAAAGATTTACGGTGACACTAGTAATATTTAAACATCGTAGAATTTTTATCCAAAAGCTGTGATGATGGCTTCACTAAAGCACAGGTCAATGGGAAGGCAATCAAATCCCCATTAGACCAACATATGAGAGCTGTGGGGTCTGAATACGTATGCAAGCAGTAAAACACAGATTTGTCTTTGACAGTTAAGTTTGTCTTTTTGTATTGAGTGGAGCAGTTTTCAAATAAAATTAAAGATTGGAATACAGTTTAAATGTTATCTGTAACTTTAAAATATCCATAAACTTTTTCAAGGCGCTATGCACCCTGGAAGCTAAATGTGTTTGAAGAACATATTCTTTCAACTTGGTAGGTGAGGCTTAAAAAGGTACTTGTTTAAAATAAAATGCATGCATATGCAAATCAGGAAAAGTGCTTTCAGTGGTTTTTGTCCCTGTAGCAGTGTCACTGCTGAGAGAAAGCAGCAGCAATAAACAGCACAAAATACTTAAATATTCTGTTTTTCAGCTCTCTGTCTGCCACCTCCAGCTTGCCTTAGCCATTTTATTACAGTAAGCAATCTCTAAATATTATTCATACAATAGAAATCGTGCCGCCTAAAAGACATACAGTATAGTGGATTATGGGTAATAGTTAATGAGAGGTAATCTTCCCTGGAGTTTGCAGAAATGAGAGTTCCCAGAAACAGAGCAATAAACATAAAATGCAAGTGATGTACCCGGGGAATTGACTCCCACACTTGACTTTAAGTGATATGGCCTGATCTGTATTTTGCTTTGTGCTGGTCCTGAAGTGAGTGCATTTTGGATGAAAGGAACCCAAATTAATTTCCTTAAAATATTCCCAAATGGCAGAAATTCTCCTTGGCGCGTGGCCCACAGAAGCCTCCCTGCTTTCCGAGGCAGGAAATGGCATGCTCCCCGGTGGGGAATATGGCGAATGATTAATGTGTGGTTCTGTTCAGCAGGCAGGAGGACGACAATCTGCAGGAATGTGTGGAGGATGCAGCGTCACAATTTCTATCCAAGGGTGAATCGGAATATTCACTTGCTAGTCCTAAGTTTTATCATTAAACATGTAAAGGAAATGCAGAATCTATATGTGCCATACCATTTAAAAAAAACATAGAATGTGACAATCAGTCAAGTGTAGAAAAGGATTCTTTGTTTTTAATTTGTCAAGTGAAACGCTCTTCTGCTTGTGAAATTCTGTAAAAGTTGCACCCCTTTAGGCTCTGCATTCTCTTGAAAACATAAGCAGCCTCTCTCATACTTTTGAGGATTATTCAAGAAAATGGAAAAAAGAAAGAAGAAATCCTGCTTGAAATCAAAGCTGTTTAAACCCCAATACTCCAGAAAGCTTTCATTCTGCTTTAATCTTTCTTGGTCAACATAGTACAATATGTTTTTTTTTTTTTTTTCTCTAAAACATTGATTGCGTTAAACTGATATTTTATACCATCCAGGAATGGTTTATATCAGTTATTACATTTTGTGTAATATTTCTGCATAATTTTATTTAAATAGCCAGTAAAGACCTCACAGGTGAAGTAAGCATACTCTATCCTCTCAGCTAATCAGTCTGATTTGCTGCTTTTTCTGACCACTAAATTAAACATTATTTTAAAAATGCGTAAAGACTAATGTCTTCAATGAGCAGTAACTAGAGAAGAATCCCCACCTGCTCACTCAAACGATCTCATGCATTTTTAAACAAAATGCAAATTAGCACGACTACTTGGACAAGTGTTGTTACACCAAATTAAGCTACCTGGAGACGAAAAAATTCAGAGCAGACTATCCCTTACTAACAGAGATTGAATAAAAAAACATTAGATCCTTCCTTTGTAGTATTTTTATGCTTTAAAATATTGTTCAGTAGTGCTTTGTAACATGATTATTCAAGGATAAACATCACCATTAGTACATGAACAGACAAAAACAACATGTAAAAGGCAAAAAATTCACTCTATAAAAAAAGGTTTGGATTGTTGGCTATTCATTATAGTAACTATTCATGGTGGCTCTAAAATCTGTACTAACCCCTACTCTCTCTTCTGTTTCCTTTTCCGGTGTCCTTTTGGTGGTGGCTTGCCACCATCTACTCAAAGCACCGTGATATTCCAACAGTGATGGATTAAAAGCCATAAGTCTGCATGACCATCATCATCAAGTCCTTCCATGAGAACCCTAAAAACAAAGATGACTATTTCATTTATGTTAGGTAGAATGCCCAGAGGGGACTGGGCGGTCTCATGGCCTGGAACCCCTGCAGATTTTATTTTTTTCTCCAGCCGTCTGGAGTTTTTTTTTTGTTTTTTCTGTCCCCCATGGCCATCGGACCTTTCTCTTTTCTTTGTTAATTAATGTTGTCTTATTTTAATTTCTTATTTTGTCTTTTATTTTTCTTTTCTTCATTATGTAAAGCACTTTGAGCTACTTTTTGTATGAAAATGTGCTATATAAATAAATGTTGTTGTTGTTGGCTGATGCATTCGGTAACACTGAATGCAATAGTGAAGTGATACCCTCATCCATGCACTTATTGAACTCACTTAAAGTCACAAAGGCTTGGGCTAACTCTTGCTTTATTTACATGCACCCAATTCACTGCTACCCACGCATACACACTTTTGTAAATCAGGAGGAAACTAAACTTATTTTACAGTATTATAAACGTAATTTATTAATTAAGAAACAGTGAATTTCCTTGGACATTGGACACCATGCTCCTCTTGTTCTTCTTCAAAGACAGAGATAGATAACTGTTGAAGCACTTAAGCACACTGTTCACCACTGTTGCCTTGCAACTCCAGAAGACTGAGCTCAAAAGCTGGCCTGTTCCATATCTATCAAGCGCTGCAGTGTAAGAAAACGATAATAATTCGCTCAAAAATCTCAATGTTCCACAAATTTGATCCCACTTTTAGTAATATGGGCAACAGTATTTTATACAGTTTTCCTAATTTAGGAAACTTCTCCCAACTTCATCAGGATCCAAGACAGCTTGTCAGCTGTCCTAACTTTCCAGGAGCTGCCAGAAGATTGCGTTCAAGTAGAGACTGACACATGCAATCCAGGAAAGGTGGCATTTTTTGGAAACGCTGGACAACAATGAACTTGTAAAAGATATTTATTTGATGGAGATGGAATAATATTCGTAACAAGTCTTGTACATCACATGAATATCATCAGCCAAAGGAAAAATGCAACTTTGCAAAAGCGATGATTACGGTACATCACAACCAGCAGTGGCTTGAACATTTTGCACCAAACGTTTGAGTGCTGTTACAATCTGTGAGGTAATACACAGATTTTTACATTGTCCACCATCCCACGAGTTGCGAGGTAATGTTAAAGCAAGATGCATTCATGCACATCACTGGTTTTTCTGGAGTAGTTGTTGTGAAAGACCACAGGAAAAACCATAGGTCCAAGTGTGGATAAGCACACTTCTCATACACATATGTGAATCACAAGCAAATTCACAGTATTAACACACAAGTGGTCATAGATACAAACTGTATTATTCTTGATGCTATTGCAAAATGGCTTAGGGTGATAATCTGTTTTTTATGTTTTCCTCGTACTTCTTCTCCTACTACTTTGAATATAATTATTAATTTTATTATCTTTGTGTTGGTATAACAAATCACAATCTTGACTTCCAAGATAACTACAAAACTCCTTTATTTTTGCCATATTTGAACTCAGCATGAGATGAAAAATGTGATGTCATTAATTCTCAATTGTGAATCTGTACTTCTCGCTGGGAATGGATGTAGAACACTTCATAACTATTTCTCATATCCTTCTCGAGGGAGGCCAAATTATTATTCTAGCCATGTATTTTTTGTCGATTTGCAGGTTTTTAATCATGATGATTCAATTTCTATTATCATTTTTCCATTTTGCTAGGTAACGTAAAATGTAACTTTCCTTAATAGTTGTCTTAGTTTTCTTTATGTAGGCGGAGTGGTGGCTCTGAGGCTAGGGATCTGCACTGGCAATCGGAAGGTTGCTGGTTCGAATCCTGTAAATGCCAATAGGGACTCTGCTCTTGACCTGCAATTGCTGAGCTCTTTCAGTAGTGAGAAAAGTGCTATATAAATGCAAGAGAATTAAAAAAAAAAAATTTATACAAAGCTGTTTTCAAAGTGACCTTAATCATTGCAGTGCTGATGTACGAATGCTATCATATACTGTAAATATGAAGGCTCTCATATGTTACATTATCCCTTGGTTGAAGTAAAAAAACATTTCTGATCTTTATAGAAATATTTAACTTTCTTTCCAAATAGCTCTTAGTTGTCACCATTTTGTGTTTTGGTTATGAGTCTCCTCTGAATCTAACTTTCGATTTTTGCTTTGCCATTTAATTCCGGTTATTCATGTTGGTTTTGTTGTTTTTTTCAGTATTTCTTGCTTGTCTTTTGACCACAGATTTTTGTTGCTCAATCGTCTCCTAGTTGTTTTAGGCGCACAATATTCCTCAGCACCCAGTAAGTCATTACAATAATTGACTTGAGTGTAATAATGAACTGATACAATGTCATCATTATACAACTAATCAAAGGGATGTATCTTAAAACATTATTGAATAACACTGAACAATGGCACTGCTCCTTCTTTATGAAAACTATATTGTAACAGTTCACACTTAACAGCTAAAGAGTACTGTATAAAGACACTATAATCTGGGAACCATCCTCTAGATTTTGTGAGTTTGCTAGAAAACCATCTCATGCTCTTGAAAATTTTAATGAACAATGAATTATTGAGTTGTTTTCTCCTTTTTTCCAATGCCTTCATTGATTATATCCAGGCGGGCTTGTGTTTGTATCTCCGTCAGTTGTGGTCTTTCGTTTTGAACCCGTGCCTGCTTTGCTTCCGCAGTTTCTGACGCGCGTTGTAGGCGTCTATGTACATTGTATTTGTCCATGCGGAGCTGTTTGGTTTTGGAGCCGAGACAGTTTTGCTTCCTCGGTTTCAGACGCACGTTGTAGGCGCCTACGTCTATTGTTTTTATCCATGCGGGCTTGCTTTCGTAGCTCCTTTACTTGAGCTGGATCGTTTTGGAGCCGTGAAAGTGACTCCATTAGTTATCCGTTGTCTACCGTTAGTAATATGGATAATTGCACTTACTGTTAATACGGAGCGTTTTCTGTGGTTGTACCATTAATAATGCATCACTGTAATGTGATTCACATATGCTATATGGTTTGGACGTGTGAGGATGCCGTACGTTTAATACGGAGAGTTTGTTTATTCTCATTACCCGGACTATGCTGTGTAGTGTGGATGTTTAGTTCAGAAGCGCGTTGTAGGTGCCTGGGCCTTTTGTACTTTCTCACGCCTTCCATACTATCTTTGTGGACCTTTGTGGACACCGTAGTGTCTTACGTGTGACTCTGGGGTGCAGTGCAGAATCCTCTTTTCTGTGTGGCTGTGTCGTTAGTCGTTAGCTATGGGCGCGTTGTTGCTTCATGTCCTATTCAGAAGCGCGTTGTAGACGCCTGCGCCTTTCGTACTTTCTCACGCCTTCCGTACTATCTTTGTGGACCTGTGGGGCCTCCGTAGCCTCTTCCGTTTGACTCTGGGGTGCAGCGCAGAATCCTCTTTTTTGTGTGGCTGTGTCGTTAATCTTTAGCTATGGGTGCGTTGTTGCTTCATTTCTCATTTACGTTAGTTGAGCTCTTTCGTTTTTGGGCTGTGACTCCTTCGTTCGCGGTGGATAAGATTTCGCTTGCGGTTTATGAGACGCGCGCTGTAGGCGCCTGCGCAGTGTGTCTCATGGTCCCATCGCCATGTACCTGCGTCCATGCCTCCTGGTTTACCATTCTCGGTTAGTAATATGGATATTTCAGTATAATCAGCATTTGAATCTTCAAAAGATTTTACCCCACACTGACAATATAGTTTTTGGGAGTTTAGAAGATATTCCACACAGGTGTTAGAATTTTAGTTTCTATTCCTGTTATTGTATGCATTTCACCATGGTTTTCTGATATGTGACACTTGTTTTAGGGAATTTTCGTTTCTCTGAATATGAATTTGACATTTATGTTTGGAAATTAAAATCACTGTAGGAGTTCGGCCACCATTTTGTAACACCACCATTTTGAGTTCCTGTCAATTAGGGCCACTTCACACATTGTTATGGTTATGTCTTCAGCAGTCCTGACCCTGTATTAATGACATGATGAGATAAAAGTCATCTGGGATTTTACTTCCTTATCCATATACCTTTCAAATGGATAGAAACTATTCTTAAATTTCTTGATGTAACCAACTGTAATGTTTCGTAACTTTACTGTAGGATGTTAACATGTAATGTACACTGTTGTAGGAAATGTGATTAGCCAGTATCTAAATATCAGTCAGTCAGTCATTCTCCAACCCGTTATATCCTAACACAGATGTCACAGGGGTCTGCTGGAGCCAATCCCAGCCAATACAGGGTGCAAGGCAGGAACAAACCCTGGGCAGGGCGCCAGCCCACCACAGGGCACACACACACACACACCAAGCACACACCAGGGACAATTTAGGATCACCAATGCACCTAACATGCATGTGTTTGGACTGTGGGAAGAAACCGGAGTACCTGGAGGAAACCCACGCAGACATGGGGAGAACATGCAAACTCCACGCAGGGAGGACCCAGGAAGCAAACCCAGGTCTCCTTACTGCGAGGCAGCAGCACTATCACCACGCCACAGTGCCGCCCGTATCTAAATATGATACTGTGAATATCATGTGAATAGCCAAGCAGTTAATTATGTCTTCAAAAATCACTGGAACTTGTCATGTATGTGCGCATAGAGGATAGTTTAAGGCTCTGGTGATGGAAATCCTCTGCCACTCCAGAGGTTGTTGCACTGTGATAACACCTTCACTTTTCCTCCCTCTGTAGACCAGAAGATTGATGGCTTTTCTACCATCATCGTCACTTCCAGTGTTCGTCCACCTTGGACCTGGTTCCACCTGCTGGAAGTCAATATAACCAGGAGCCCCCCCATTTTTAGTCAGTCAGAGCGAGACTCCTGTCTGAAAAGACATTTTAATCAATGCTATTAATCGCATTTCTTTTCTTTTTCAAAATAAATTACCGTATATATTCGTGTTTAAGTTCTCCTGCAGATGAGTCAGGGCTTGATTTTAACATATAATTTCTGGTATTTTATAATGTCAGTCGTATAAGTCGAATGTGGAAAACTCACGCTATTGGTCCAAGAGATTATGATATGCTAACGCCCACCTGAGAGAGTAACCATTTTTTCTATGTATTGTGCCTACGTGACCACACGGTAATACCTGAACTATTCCGAAGTGACGTTTGCACTGATTTGTGTTTTTTGTATCTCACACCCTCATACACCTTTATCGTAAGAGCAGCCCTTATCTACGATGGAGCGTTCGATCAGAAGAAAATATGAAGGTGATTTTAAATTAAACGTCGTTAAATCAGTGAAAGAAATTGGTAACTGTGCTGCTGCAACAAAATTCGATGTGTCTGAGAAACTGCTATGAGATTGGAGGAAGCAAGAAGATGAAAAAAAAAAATTTAAGGTTCGCATTTTTGAATGGGCGTATAAGTCAGGATCTGATTTTATGATCGATTTTTTGGGTTTCAAGACCCTACTTATACG